>NC_088296.1:15179484-15479484 GCF_032854445.1 Liolophura sinensis
GCGTGGACATGTTCCTTCCATTTGCTTGAAGATGGTTTGTCAGGGTGTTCTGAGTCCTGAATATGGTCTCTATACCAGTGTTTTGTTTTAATAACTGGGCGATCTAATAACTCGTGTGACCTTTGTATGGAACTGTTATTTGGACACCAGGGCTTTCATCGAAGGCCCTGGGTTAGTGGTGGCGCCTATGAGTAGGTTTACCATGTCTGCCAGGTATCCAATTAGGTTAGTAAATACATTTTGCAGGTGGTTGGTTTCTGATGCTAAGTCGGTTGAGCATATAGAGGTGGCTCTTTTGGCTAGAGCAGTTATGGTGGCGGCTTTAGTTTCTGGAGACTGGTTAGATTTGTAGTGGATATATAGGTCGGAATGGGTAGGCTTGCCATATACTGTAGTTGTGAGTTGGTCATCTGTCTTAATAAGGAAATCAAGGAGAGGGATTTGTTGGTCTTTCTCGGTGTTCGTGGTAAATTTGATGCGCTGATAGTAGGTATTTTTGCGGGTTGTCATTTGGGTGAAGTGCTACAAAGGTGTCCACTTTTCGGTGCCAGCAGACTGGGCGTATGTGCGAGCTAACTAATGCTGACTGCTCAAGTCCTGTAAGATAGATATCGGGGACAATAGGAAATAGTGGGGAGCTTATAGACGGGCCATGTATCTGTTCATACAGTGGGTCAATTGTGTGCGTCATAACTAAGAAGTTGTTATCCATAAGAAATCCATCGTGTCTTAGCCCCACTCTCAACTTTTAAATGCCACTGAAAAAAGTCACATTTGCAACAACTATTGCAGTGCACTAACGGTAAATAAAGACATATAAAGACGCATGTCAAAGTCCTCATAATCCACATCAATCATAAACACATATGTTTTCTCTGACAAACTTTGTACCCGTGTGACAGGCATATTATTACGTATATCCATCTAAATTTAGTTTTGTATCGGTAACGGGAAGAACATTTCCATATCAGTCTATGCAGGTGTTATCGAAATGCTCGTACATTGTAGGTGAACTAACCAGACTTACCGCTGTACGTGTCCGTATACAGATAACTGGCTGGGGTCCAGTACTCTCGATTACATTTAAAACATTCGTTTTAACAGGAGGCAACTGGGCTTTGACCCATGGATCATGAGTTCGAATCCACATCTGGCTAGCTGGGGCGCTGTTTTCCCGAGGAAGTCTACCCGGCGCCGTTATTAAGCGAAAAATTCTTTACTATGATGCTTAACAACAATGACATAAGTAAATAAAAATCATACAATCGGAACTTCATTAAGGTTCGCAATATAGTTTGTTTCATTTATTAAACCTGTCGCCTATATTCATTTAGCACTATTGAAAATAAACCGTAAATGATACCCAACAAGACATGCTCTGCACATCAATTTGTTACATTTGCATATTATTGTAAAGTCATGGCAGTTATAGTACTATATTTCTTATTCTACCAGCTTGCTTTCGACAACGAGAGCTTATCGCCTCGGGTAACGTCATAATTATTAAAAACCAAGTGAACAATGGACGTGGCGAATTTTTTTTTGTTTTAGCACAGGTGAGCCACATGGATACACTAACATAAATATAGTTTTTTTGACCTACACAAGTTAAATTTGTACATATTATACAAAATTTAAAACGTAGCAACTCTAAAATGTATAATAATACTATAGGTTATACACTACACGCTAGGCATACGTCGGGTATAAGTATCAGTAAAATTACACTGCAAACATGGCAAGAAAAGATACAGTGGGATATTCATTACACATTATAAAAACAAAATGCATGTAACGAAATATTTCAAGTACTCGAAGAAAAATCTCTTCCTCAGTCGCTGTACAGTGTACACTCCACTGACATTTTTTTTACATGTCATACTCTAAATTGCATTTACTTGTCATAATTTTACACACACGTATGTACAGTGTTTGGATGCAAATAAATAAGTGACATTCTGCAGTAGAAAAAAAAGATAACATAATAAAATTAGAAATAATAATAAAATAAAGTAATTTTTCTTTCTAGAAGATAAAGGAACGTGTTATTAAAAGAAGTCTTTTTGTATTTTGACAATACATTCCCGTGTCTTTACTACCTTCATAAATTGTCCTGGCGTAGTTTCTCGACTGGTTCCTGAATGTTTCATATCATGTTACTATCGTTCACATAAGCATAATCGTTTTCCGTAAACTGTTCAGAATTGCCGTTGGCATAATTTGCACGATATTGAGTGTTTGCAACAGGTTAATGCGTTGGCTGTTCAGGATTTGCTTCAAAACACACTTTTGCACCGCATCGCTTTATCAACATGCAAAGCAACAGTGCAAACAATGCGACCGCACACACTGCAAGACAGCCAGCAAGGGCAATGATCATCAGTTGTGTATTGCGTCTGTTGCCTGTGACATCGGCACAGGAGGGGTCTGTATTGCGTCTGTTGCCTGTGACAACGACACAGGAGGGGTCTGATAAAGATTCCGGTGTGTTTTCCACGACTATGCAGACATTGTAGGTACGACCCTCTAACAACTCGTCCATAACGACGGACCTCCGGTCAGGGTGAATCAGTATCTCTGTGTCAATTTTAGAGTCCTGTGTGTCACGGTAGGTCAGCTTCATTCCCCGAACCCCTCCTGGTCCCTGTGTAGTCCAGCGAATTTCAATCTTTTCGTTATTCGTACTCCAAGTCAGATTATAGATCTCCAAGGCGATGTCTTCGTCACAAAATGTATGTGTTTCAGCGGACGAAGGTGGGAAGGATGTTTTGCCCAGAAAACAAGACTCCATAGAATAACACTGTAAAAGGAACATACTGGCTTTTGGGGGCGTTTGACATCGGACCTTGTCAAACTTCATAGAGACCTGTTCAGCCCTCATCCACGCTAAACTGCAGTTGCAGCTGAGTGGATTCCCGGCCAGGTAAACCTCAGCGAGAGGGCTCGATGTGATGATTTCTTTCAAATTGTCAATTTCACGAAACTGGTTTAAACGGATATCTATAGTGCGAAGTGAAGTACGTGGTCCTCCGAGTATATCGGGTGACAAGGAATAGAGCTTATTTCCCATCAAGAAAAGACTCTTCAGAGTTATGGTCAGACTTTTGTAGACGGGGATTAAAAACGGCAGTGCTGTTAGCTGATTGTAACTGAGGTCAAGAGTAGTGACGCGACCAAGGCAAGCATTTGGGGAAATGTTGGTAATAACGTTGTGAGAAAAGTTCAAAGTGATCACCTGGAAAGTTGTACAAGGGGTTGATATTGAAGGATCCATCAAGGGGAACTCTGTAACGTTTGAAAACCTGTTGTGTGAAAGATCCAAAATGGTGCATTCCTTTAAACGTGATGTTTTCAAGGAACGTCTGATTGAATTATGGGCCAGGCTTAAATGTCGGAAGTAGACGAAGGTGGTGCCATTTCCAGATAACGTAACTTTCTCTATCTGGTTGTTGTCTGCGTGAAGCTCTATACTGATAGACCGCACTGGAGAAAACAATATGTTAATCTCTGGAAGATAGTTATAGGATATGTTCAAAGTCATGTAAGAGATTGTAATACTCACTGGTCCACTGGCTGTTCCGAATGTCTTTAGACTGTTCTTCGAAAAATCGGTCTCCTTTGCAGACAACATTTTGCGAATTTCAGTTGTCTCGTCTAGGGAGCAGTTGCGTAAATGTAGTATATTCATCAGGCCGAGCAGTTCTGTGATGTTATCTGACAGGGAGGGTAGTGGCATATCGGACAGCAAAAGCTCACGAAGACTTCTCAGTTTCGGTAGCTGCCCCACTAACCTCTTCGCGGCAGTGGATGACAGTTGATTACCAGACAAGTCCAGATGGTAAAGCGCTGAATCCAAATCTGTGAAGATATCTGGTGGAATCTCCTTGATGTGATTGTGTTGTAGCATAAGGTACTTTACCTTGGGGGAGTTGGCCAGAAATCTCTCCGGTATTTCGTCGATCTTGTTCTGACTGAGATCCAATGTATTAAGCACCTTTAATTCACTGAAAGCTCCCAGCGGTAGAGATTTGATACCGTTGTTTCTAAGTTTCAGGGAGAGAACTGAAGGAGAGTTCCTTAAGAGACCGCTGATGAAGGATTCGTACTTGGAGCTATCTATAGCCTGTGGGCTGTTTCTTTTTCTGTTAACGTGCAAATATTGAAGATTTAATCCTGATACGACATCAAAGTTAAAGGTTTTTAACTGGTTATCTGACAACCATATGAACCGAATACTAGGAGCTGAGTTAAACAGATTCAGAGGTATATCTCTCAACTTGTTTGCACTGAGGCCTAGCTGATATAAACTGGTAGTTTTGGAGAATATCAAAGGTGGAAGAGATGATAACCGATTGTTTGTAACATAAAAATATTTCAGATTAACAGTGTGGTCAAAAATATTACCCGGAAGTGCCTCCAAGTCGTTGTTTTCAAGACGTACACTTTCTAGCTTCGTGGATGTATCAAAGATTCTCAGAGGCAGGCTGACTATGCTGTTATTTTGCAAAAATATCGTCTGCAGAAACACGAGACCTTGAAACGAAAAATCTGAGAGTTGAGCAATGTTGTTGAATCTTAGGTCTAATGTGCTTAATTTGTCAAGACCTCTGAAACATCCGGGCTCGACATTTGTAATTTTGTTCCCGGCAAGGCTTAAATATGTTAAATCCTTGAGGCTTTCAAAATCTTCAGTGTGGATATCAGTGATCTGGTTGTACGTTAAGTCGAGTCTAGTCAACCTTGTCAGGTTAGCAATCGCACATTTTGGGATTAAGCTGAGCGTAGTTCTGTAAACGAGCAACTCGACGAGCTTCGCTTCCAGTCCAACAAAATCCTCGCAACCATACGTTGTGATTTGGACATAGTTAATGCTTAACACAGTGGCACTCACATTCAAGAAGGAGCCCTCTTCGATTGAACAAGTCCGCTTGTTTGACAATATTAGACGTCGAAAGTTGACGGGCGAGTCCAAAAATCGAGGAATCGTTCTACTGAACTGTGTACAGACAATGTCCGTGCCATTTGCCGGTCTACAGGAGCATTTGGGATGAACTGGACACAAAGAATTGCAGTAAGTGGTGAATACGGCTAGAACCGTGAGAACAGCGTTCACTGTCCCCATCGTGCTTCACTCTACATTGACTACCTGTGGACATGCCTTATAAACAGTACAGCGTGGCCTATGTTCATTACCCACTTTAGTTCTTGAGGGGCGGAACCACAGCAGATTGCGTGAAAAATGTATCCTAGCATTTGACGTGATCATTGCAGTCTTTAACGTGACATGCTAGGACACAATTATCACTCGATTTGCTGTGGCACCGCCCCTTCACATTCCCTAAATGTCGCCTAATACGAGTGTTCCGGGCATTGGACTCTCTTTGTTACGTTGTCTAGTCAGCATTCCTTTCAACAAAATTGGAATAAAAGATTAACGTCTGGAGAATGTGTACTGGGCCATCTGACGTGTCAGACCCCCCTTAACAAAAACTGACAGATCATGTCTCAGGATAATAGCCTACCAAATATCTCAAAAGTAAACTGAGTCTTGTTCTCTTTCATAACCATAGTATGCGTTGTCACCGCGATCCGTAAAGCTGCGGATGTATAGAAAATATTATCTCTTTTTCCCAGCCATTCCATTGGTCAATGAGCCTCAGTCACGTGAAAACTGACATACAAACAGGACTTCACAGTGCACAACAAGAAACCGTGTCAAAGTATAGTCAATACTATTTTATTTATAAAGTAGATTTATATACAAAAAATGATTTTTCAGCCTTATCACGAAAAATGTATTATTATGGTAATAACTGGAATTGTACTAACCGGGGACTCCGAGAATGATAAATCCAATGTATTAATAGATTGTAGTCATAAGTGTCAGGCGCGTAGTGCGATGTTTTATTCACCTTGTGTCGAAGTGAACACCCAAATTAATTTGCATATTGACCTTAAGGTTATGTTCTCATAAACTACTAGTGAAGGTTTGAAGTTATTTCCGCAATAGATGTACCTCATTATATCATGAGCGATTTAGATTTTTTTATTTGAATAGGGGGACCCCCTGGCTCAGTTGGTTAGCACTGCGTAATGACCCAGGAGTCTCTCACCAATGCGGTCGCTGTGAGTTCAAGTCTAGTTCATGCTGGCTTCCTCTCCGGTCGTAAGTGGGAAGGTATGTAGCAGCCTGCGGATTGTCGTGGGGTACCCTCGGGCTCTGCCCGGTGTCCTCCCACCACAATGCCGGCCGCCGGCATATATTCTTGAGCACGGCGTAGAATACCAATCAAATAAATAAATCATTTTAATAGGTTTGGTTATTTAAATGCCACTCCACTCATGTTATATTGGAAACTGGATTTTAAACATGGCGAATCTGAAGTAGAAACAAAACAACAAGCACGGGATTTTTTTTTGTCATTTTCATATGTGAAAAAAATGTATCAATAGGGTACAGTTTTTTATGTACATTGGATTTTGAAAGTTTATATCTTCAGTTTGAGGTTCTTCGCCAATTTTCAGACATTTTTGGGGTTAATTAATAAATAAACAAAGACATATGGCGCGCATGTCCATACTTCTCATGTGTGACAGTCATTAATTGCTTGGGAAAGGCAGACTGCTATGTAAAAAATTCTTTGCAGTCAAGCGTTGAACAATAGTGAAAAAAAGATTTATGCATTTGTTTGATTGGGTGTTTATGAAGTAGTCAAGGATATTTCACTAAATGGATGGAAGCCAGAATTATAGCGGGGGAATATCGGGCACAACCCTAGGGAAATTTTGTGTTAAACCTTTTCTGAAAAAAAAAAATAACCTACATGACACTCTACAGAATATAGTTTTTTATTTCTTGGATGGTTTAAAAAAGCGTTCAGAACGGATGATCTCTGTTGGGGACTGGTGGCATTAACGTTATGATAACGGTACAGTTATTGAAAAGTTTCGGTATCAAAAGTGTGATTGAGTGTATTTTATTTATTGACTTGATTAGTGTTTTACACCGTTCTCAAGAATATTTGAATTATACGACCGTAGCCAACACTATGGTGGAAACCGGACACAGGAAACCCACGACCCTCCGCAGGTTGTTGCCAGACCGTTCCACGTACGGCCGGAGAGGAAAGAAGTGTGAACTGGACTGGAACTCAAAGCGACCGCATTGGTGAGAGGCTTCTGGGTCATTGGGCTGCACTAGCGAGCTAAACGAGCAGAGCCACGGAGGCGCCTGACCGAGTGTAAGTTAATACAACTATGTTTACCTATTGGTAAAAAATTCTGTGTATCATTTGATCCCATCTGCGAAATTAGTGAAACTTTTACTGTATTAGGTGAACAAGTTCACACAATCTATAAATGTTGCTTGTAAATGTGTAAAACTTTATATACAATTTTAACAGTGATATCTTGTTTTGTACGGTAACGTTTCTTTCTGAATGTGAAATATCCTTACAAAAGAAAACACCGGACTTCCACGGATGATAGTCTCTTTCAGGGTTGACTAAAACGTGTGTTATTGTCCTTTTGTGCGCCTGTTTCACAAAACACATGTGAAATCCACAAAAAAAGTGCAGATATACATACGAAAACAAAGGGTCTCAACGTTCATTGTCCCTTATGTGCAATACACTGTGTCCCAGAATCAATGCACGTCAACACATATATTCATTCACAATCTTCATTCGACTGTTCTTTTTTTCGTCGTACTTCAGAATATTTTACCGATAACGAGGAAAACTGGCAGAGCTCTAGAGAAACCTATAGATATTGTAACTGGTTTTCGACCTCGGACCTTTCCAGATTTTTCGACAAAAACAGCTTTGTCGGCCCGTATAAATTTACATCTAATATCGCAGTTCTTTAGACGGAGGAGTTGCTTTTGTACAAATATAGGATACATGTATACCGACATCACGTGAAAAATAAGAAGAGTGAGTTACTGCTCAGAGTTGAGCGTCGTAGATTAAAAATTTTCAATCATTTGATTTATTGATTTATTTGATTGGTGTTTTACGCCGTAATCAAGAATATTTCACCTATACGACGGCTGCCAGCATTATGGTGGGTGGAAACCGGGCACAGCCCGTGGGAAACCCACAATCATCTGCAGGTTGCTGGTAGACCTTCCCACTTACGGCCGGAGAGGAAGCCAGCATGAGCTGGACTTGAACTCACAGCGACCTCATTGGCGAAAATCTCCTGAGTCATTACGTTGCGTTAGCGCGCTAATCAACTGAGCCACGGAGGCCTCTCAGTCATATGACGACTAAAGGGTTCGTTCAGTCTACTGACACGTGTATAGCTGAACGCACAAGATGGAATTTACAACTTCATCTTTTAACATCCTATATGTGACCACCTCCCGACGTGGACACTCTACCAACTGTGCTATCGGAGAGGGTGAAATTATTTTATTAATTCATTTGATTATTGTTTTGCGCTGTACTCAACAATATTTCACTTATACGACGGCTGCCAGCATTATGGTGGGAGGAAACCGGGTAGAGCCCGTGGGAAACCCACGACCATCCGCAGGTTTGTGCCTGACCTTCCCACTTTCAGCTGCTGAAATTAGAAAAAATAGAACAAGTGTACTGCTTAAGGGTCATAGTCATACATGGGTCAGTAATAATAATGAAGTCGAGACATCATTAAGTAAATGTAAATCGTTCCACTCTTGTTAGAGATCTCAGCATGTGGGGCGAATGGTTGTGAAACCGTTTACATTTACGTAGTGATGCCTCGTACATATGACCACTTTCCAGTCATCTCCACTGTTACAGTAACCTTCCTTTATGCAGACTTGTACATGTATTAACCATGCTCTCAAACCCTGATGGATTAGGGATGTTCAAACTTAACCCTTTAAGTTCTTAGGTGTGACTCGACCCAGGGTTGATCCTGGATCTACCGCTCCCGCATGCACAGAGAGGGGAGTCTTAATTCATCAAAACTAACAAAGATCATAAGATGTCAGCGATGTATATGCACTGACATGATCGAAAGCAGGTATACAGGCATAACGACCGCAGGTGGAGTTAGGGGAGCTTTACATGGAGACGCAGAGGTCGCACGTGGGAAAAAGAGTAACCTTTACAAACTGACAGGGATGTCACATACAACGCATACTATACAAATGCATAATTAAAAAACAAGTTAATTACACAGACAGACATGGGGGTCACATAGACTGACGGTGCCTGATATCACAGTTTAGAATCACTAAGCTATACATACGGAAAAACCCGCCATTAAAGCCACAGAAAAAACGCAAAAATTTCTCGTATTCCAAAATATTGATTGCACAGACTATGATTTAAACAGGTTTCTGAAGTGACTTATTTAGCGTTACCTGTTGAGAGAGAGGCCGGTGAGTTTACTATTTCACACAGTTGTTGATATATTGAATGTTTGTAGTGGATAAGGCAAGTGGTGATGAAAGTAAATGGAGGGAGGGGGGCTGGCCAGGATTCCAATCTTCGCTTGTACGACCATTGTTCTTGCTCAGATTATGTTTTGTCTTCTCTGACACCTGTTTTTTTTTTGTTTTGCAAGGAAAGTGCGAGTCACAGCTGTCAACTTTTTGCACATGTTCATTACCAAATCGCTCGGTCTACCGGCTGGAATATCAATTTTAACCCACCTGTGACCTACTTTTCGGTCATATTGACGCAGTAGGGACATTTTTTAAAAATATTCTTTTCTAGAACCGCTGCTCCGATTACATTGAATTTGTCGGATGGCATATTTACAATATTTCTATATTCATCCTAGACACAAATAGAGTGTATAGGCATTATATAACATGCACTTGTACATGTTCCAAAATATAGTAAATCGGCCTTTTGTCAAATTCCGATGCCATGTATATCCTGTATTTATTAAGATCGCTCAAAGATTACGTACAGTACATATATAGTCCCTTCCACTCAACAGTTTTAAACTTTACAACGGTTTTAGTCTTCTGTTACGTGACCTACAAACATGGGAGAAAATTGCAAATTTTCGATTTGGGATGGCAATTTGCGACATAAGTACATCTTCCAGGGAAGAAACAAGATCAGATTCATGTTACATGCAATTCACTCGTTTGGAAAGTTTATTGTCTAATGTGGATTACGTCTATTTTTTTTGCTCATATTAAACAAACAAGTGGTCTTTTCAGAAGAGCATAGAACTAATAGATCTGAACTGTCTGTGGTGGAGAAAGTGGAAAGTTTTAGAACGTGGACGCGAAAAGCTGTATGTACAGACCGCTTGGAAGCCGTGCAACTGCATACAGTTCTAGTTCCTTTCATTCCTCTGCTTCAGGCACCTCTCAGTTTGTACTGGAAAATGTCGAAGGACGGTAGGCTACGTGAATAATGTAGATTATAAGATTGAAGTAAATATTTATGTCTGACCCTTTTTACCTCAACACCCTACTGATGTTTAAAGAATCGTTTAGCATCTTTTGTTGAATGTACACTTGGTCAGTGTACTTACCTACAACAGCACCGATAACAGATGTTAGGGTGAACAGACACAGACACGCGATCACAGATGTCAGAGGTAGACCGGCGACAACGTCCAGACGTATCCTGTGTCTCGCCATCTTATGGCGTAAACTGAAATAGTTGTCACATGATTATGAAATCATAAGTAATTAAACAGAAAGTAAAAAGTACAAATGAGTTCCAGAGAAAAGACAAGTGGAAAACGATGTACATGTAAAAAAAAACTATACGCATCTTTACTTATTAACCTAACTTCACCTATAATGCTATGTAGTTACGGACGTGTATTTATCTGTCCATCTCTCCGTGTAAGTCAGCAATTTTCAGAATCAAAAGTTGTGCAGAGATTTGGATGAAATTTTGTGCGCATTTTAAGCCTAGGGTAATGAGCAATCCGTTGGCTGGTGTGTGAGAATGGTAACTGTGTAATTCTTGGTAAGCATACTTAATGATTAGCTACAATACCCCAGCAATATTCCATCCTGATACCTTAAAAGATTTCAGAGGCAACTTAAAATTTAGGAACTGTAGCGTAAATCGTTCCCTGAAACGGTTAAACGCCACGTTAAAATTCTAATATGTAACTTTTACATATGTACAATATTTCACTTTGCACATAAATGAAGCTAATATTAGGAAACACGTTCTAAATCAGCTGCCTATGGTGTACTGACCTGTAAGCTTGTCTGGGTACCGCTTATCCCCGATATCTGATGTGTCCTGTCCTCCCTCTTTGTGTAATATGTCGACAAACCGCTATGACTCTAACTTGTGTCTACAATTCATTTAAGGGCGGAGAAGGGAAGTTGTCAGGGATTGGATGAGGCTTAAACGAAGAACAAAAAATCTAACCATACAATATCAGTAGAAACTGGAAGGTGGGTAAATGTGTGTCATCTCTATCTTCAAGGTTATGGTACATGACTGTCACTATTTGCTTCATTTCCAATCTATTATTTAAAACTTACTTATTGCATATCATTACTTACTTAAAGGATACATGAAAAAGGTTCTTTAAAACGAAAAGAATAATTATAAGGATGGTGGAGGAAGATATGCCCCCCCCCCTCCCCCAAACAAAAAAAAAATCATTTTCGAGGCTTATTTCGGGTTTTTTAAGAATCTCTATGTTATGCAAGTTTATGTCAGTGGTCGCAAATATTCGGAAATAACATCATCGATAAATATGCTAATGCCGGTTCTGCTTAGCGCTACCAACTCGGGCTCTCGGTGTATGAAGAACTAATCGCTGTTATCCTACATAAATTTGAGAAAATTCTTCTGTAAACTCAGATCTCACCTGCATGAGCTGAATGGAACAAGAAGTGCATGTGCTACACTAGGTACATGTGCTACACGAGGCACGAGGCATGTGTTACATAAGGTATATGTACTACATAAGGTACATGTTCTACACGAGGTACATGTGCTAGAAAAGGTACATCTTCTAACATAATGTGCATGTACTACATAAGGTACACGTGCTACATGAGGTAAATAGGCCACATAATATACATGTGTTCAATGAGGTACATGTGCTACATAATTTACAAGTACTATGTAAGGTACAAATGCTACATAAGGTACATGAGGTACAATGTGCTATATGAAGTACAATGTACTACATAAGGTACATGAGCTACAATTTGCATGAGGTACAATGTACACAATGTACAATGTAAATGAGGCACAATGTACATAAGGTACAATGTCCATGAGGTACAATTTACACGAGGCACAATGTGCATAAGGTACAATGAACAGGAGATGCAGTAAACAGGAGATGTAATGTACATGAGGTACAATGTACATGAGGTGCAATTTCCATGAGGTAGATTGTACATCAGGTAAAATGTACATGAGGTACAATGTACATAAGGTACAACGAAGAGGAGGTACAATGCACATGATCTACATATGCTACATAAGTTATATGTGCTACATGAGATCCATGTGTTATGTGAGGTGTATGCGCTACGTGTAACATGTACCAAACTAGGCAATGACATAATAAGGCCATTAGGTCACTGTTGTAACTGATTTTCCAGTTCATTTCAAAATTATCATTCAAGAATTCACAATCAACGTCTGATCATAGCGAACACTAAATAGAGTTGAGCCAGCTGTGTCTCCGTTATAGTATCACACCCGAAGGTACACTATTAATCCAAAAGCAATGTAGCAGATTATATGAGACGTAGGACTAAACTGAATTTACAGTGAAACTTTTTCTGATGTGTTCGATTGAGAGTCCCTTTTTTACATGTAACGCCGTTTCCCATGACCTCAGTATCCACCATTACCTTCATATCGCTCATCTCCCGCCTTCTCCTCCTCCCTCCCCTAACACTGCGATGTTACAAGTGTCACGGAACCAGACAGTGGTGTTGTAATGATGCCTGTATCCGGTTTCTGTAACACCTGACAATGTGAATTACCCAAGCCAAACATTTAATTGTGACATTGCATTGCAACGCTTCTTGACGAGAAGTGACAAAGGTTACGTTGTGTTTACCAAATTTAAATTGATGCTAGCACTGCACCTGTACGGGTGTCTTAAATCTATTTTATATTTGAACGACATCTGGCCAATCGGTCTCACTGCACGATGCATTCATTACAATTTTGATGACCTAAAGGCTTTCATGCACACACACGCTCAGAGGTGTTTAAACGATGCAGAATGTCCCCAATTGCACTCATCTTCATGTATATAGCTTTACGAAGCAGTGAAAACAAAAACTATCAGGTAACATATCACGTAGATCATGCCACTATGTTGACAAAGCTGTACGTTGCTCCGTTCGACTCTACAAACGGTAAACAAATCAACCGATAATAGTCACACCCAATCAGGAAAATTCAGCTTCTTCACAGTTTAACTCAGCTGAGGTTTCATTCTAATTGCTGATGCAAATATTTGGATAGCGTCAACATAGACGTATCTAACACAATGGCCTAAGCAGAATTAGATTTTTAAAAAAAGCGTAATTGGTCAGGAAATTATAGTAGGCCTATAGCAATATATAACAACTCTTAAAGTTGAGCAAAACCAGTTTTACATCTGCTCCAATGACTTGCTAGAGAAAAGTTAACACATAGGGAATGTGTAATTACGCCTACCCGCATAGCGTGCCCGAAAACTATTATCTATCCCACATATACCTGTATTTCTTGGATACCTACGTCGATCCGCATTAAGGACAACCAATGATTATAAAAAAAAACTTGCAATGAATAATCACCAGTGCCTGCATTGCGTATTGCTAGTAGATGGTATCTGCATGTACGTTCTCAATAAGGACTGTCTGGACTGCGCACACAAAAGTAATGTCAAACTCACCTCAATGCCAGTAGATGGTATCTGCATGTACGTTCTCAATAAGGGCTGTCTGCAATGCGTACACAAAGGCAGTATAAAACCCAGATAGCTTTATTACCTGGTCTTTTCGTGCAGGTATTATCTGATAGGAACATTCCGTTTCAGTGCTAGATATATTGATAGATATATTCGATTTATATGATCTTAATGTATGGTGTAATGGATTAATATATGTGGAAGTTTTCCGAGTATAATATATTCTTGATAAGAAGAAAAAAGAGGAAAAACGGGAATAATGATTTCTAGACAAAGCCGTTGTCTGGTTTGAAAGATACAAAGGATATTTCCAGGGGCATCATCAACTTTGTTATCACACAAAACAAAACAAGATACTGTAATTACGAGGCATAGGGATATCTTGCGATGACTGACCCGGGACGTCCTTATTGGTTGACGGCTGCTATGCGAATATCTTTATTGATGCATGGACTCTATATGTTTCTTATGTTTGCCCAGTACGAATGTCTCGTTATAAATGCAGATGTTACCTCACCTTGTTCACCATTCACTTTTAACACTGGTTTCTAACAAGACTTCAGGTCAGAGCTGAGTGCTCAGGCACACTATATGTAAGAAGCCTGTGAGGTATGGCCGAGTACATGTATCAACCCAAAATGTTTATTTTTAGTTATTTATTAATTTATTTGATTGGTGTTTACGCCGTTACGCAGGAGTAGGTATCTTATTTATACAGCTGGGACAAAATGGAGTCCCTTTGGGGAAATAAAAAACAAACTGGAGCACAGAGACAAAACCAAAGCACAGCAGTGTGATAGTTGACAAACTATAACCAGTAATCACTGAAAATCATTGATTTATTCATAAACGACATATTGTTTTAAGGCATTTGTTAGACAGAACTGGATGTAAATTTTATGATAGAGTGTATGACTGCGGCACACGCAAGCGAAGCAGCGCTAGCAACTTAAGCATTTAACATCCAAGACCAAGTAGACGAACCATTCGGTAACTTAACCTATACCCGCAGCATGTATGATTAGATTTGAAAAATTAGAGATCAGTTTCAGTTACCTGGCCTGATTACATAGTTTAGAACGTGTTTATACATTATATTATCGGAAGGGTTCGTGAGAAACACAACATAACGAATTAAATCCAGTAAAACAAAAGAGCAGGCGTGGCTATGTTCAATCAACCGCCAGGTACGCAATACTGCGTTCATTTCACCTGAATTCTTCAAATGGTCTGTCCATCTGACGCCACTGACCCAGATCAATATACCTACAGACCATGTAACCAACGTCACAGTTCAAGTGTTAGAATAAGCAAGTTTGTGACGTACATGTAAATTGACGTATCTGGCGAAGCACGCGGTTTCCTTTCGCTAATATGGTTTCCTCCAGTGATTAGCTAAAAAAAACAACGTGAAATTGTTCCCTTTATTCAGTTATCTGTAAAATCTATCGTACTGTGTGCCAAAATTGCCTTATTTATAACAGGATTTCCAATCATTTACCGCTGAAGACAAACTGCCGTGAAACAATAACAAGAAACAAAATAAATTTTATTGATTAGGGTTACATTATAATTAAACTTATAAACAATCTTGATTGAGGCTATATTGTAATAAAACTTAAAAACAATCTTGATTAAGGTTTGAACAATCCTGATTAAGGTTAGATTATAATAAAACTTATAATAACAATCTTGTATATGAGTCAGAAAAAGTGTTCAAATTAAAGTCGATCACATGCCAGTTGACTGATGTCGCTTTCCGTCATAATATAATGTATTTCACCCATTTCCCAGCAAGCTCTCGTTTCTTCATGATCATGACCTAACCCGAGGCAATGAATTCATAGTGTGGAAAAGAAGCTGAAGAGAGTTTAACATTAAGAATTTAAAATGTATATCAACTGCATTTTCCTTGCACTGATATGGGCGTTCAGCACATCTATATGTAGAGCTTGTCGTGTTACATGTCACTAACTAAAAGCAGTTTTGATAACCAGGACATTTATCAGTTATTTTTCAGAGATCACAATATAGGCGACAGGTTCAGAAAGAAACAGGGGAGGGTAGCACTGGTGTTGGCAAAACGGGGTTATCTCCCTTGAGCCAAGAGGATAGTCGGTAATTTCTGTTTGCCGACAGTTGAAAATTATTTATGTATTTATTTTTTTATTTATTTATTTACTTGATATGCGTTTTACGCCGCACTGAATGCCAGCATTGTGGTGGTGAAACAAGGTTAGTTGACAAATATGGGATAGCAAGAAAAAATGTATGTGTCTTTTATATCAAACTATATGCTTTTCTCCCATGCTCTAAATCATAGTATAAATCTTCCAACAATTCCATTAGTCTTTCAGATGGAATTTCATTACATAATTTATTAGACAGTAGACGTTAAAACGGATTGACCAGGCACACATGTAAGAGTGCACAAAGATTTCACAGTAATTATTTGAAAAAAACGTCTCGAGATGACATTTCTTTTTTTATTTGATTGGTGTTTTAAGCCGTACACAAGAATATTTCACCTATACGACGGCGGCCAGCATTATGGTGGGTGAAAACGGGGCCCAGCCCGAGCGAAACCCACGACCATTCGCAGGTATCTAACAGACCTTCCCACGTACGGCCGGAGATGAAGAAGGCATGAGCTGGACTTGAACTCACAGCGACCGCATTGGTCGAGATGACAAAAGCGCAGCCTTTCTATGGTCCAGTTCGATATTGTCTTATGGAGTAAGAGAAAGTAACAGAAATCTGTGCATTTTGTGTCGCATCCAAGCAAAAATGACTCACACCAGTACCACGATGGTGTGAATAAAATAAATATAAAGCTCAGGCGGATGATCTTACAAAGTAGCTACTTTTTCAAAAGGCAGGTAAATGTAAAAGATTTCATGTGTCACTTGGTAAAATTCCTTTTTGTGCAAACACCGTTCTACGCATGTGCAACGTGACGCACAAAAGCATAGCGAGCATATACGTGCATTGAAGTAGTTTTTGTCATGTTGTCAAATCAGTCCAATAACAAAGAGTTTAGGTTTAACACCATCACGAATAGAACCATTGTGCAACAAGTCACAGACATACTATAAAGACACTTATAAGATGTTCAAAATAAAGCCCTTCACTCAGAAACCTGCGGATGGTCGTGGGTTTCCCCAGGGCTCTGCCCGGTTTCCACCCACCATAATGCTGACCGCTGTCGTGTAAGTCAAATATTATAGTACGGCGTAAAACACCAATCAAATAAATAAATAAATATACACTGTCTTCCTGTGGCAGGGTGAAAACGGGCCAATCAGGCCAGTTTCTTGCTCTAACCTCTTAGTGCTGAACTCTAAGCGAATCAGCAACAAGTGGGATTTTTAAAGTCTTTGCTTTAAAAATGGGCCTCAAATCGGCATGAGCCTCAGGTAGTGCTGATGATGACATGAAAGCAAAATAAAAAAAAAAAAGACTGGAATGAATTCTACATGTATATTCAATATAAAGGACCAATAAACACAGACATCTTGTCGTTTTCCGATTTGGCTATTCAAAACACACAGACTACACTATATATATATATATATATATATATATATATATATATATATATATATATATATATATATATATATATATATATATATATATATATATATATATATATATATATATATATACGACGGCGGCCAGAAAACCCACGACCATCCGCAGGTTGTTGGCAGACCTTCCCACGTACGGCCGGAGAGGAAGCCAGCATAAGCTGGACTTGAACTGTAAATGCAATGTAGATACATAAGTCTAGTAGTCTGTGTGTTTTAAATAGCCAAATCGGAAAACGCCAAATGAAAAAACGATGTCGTGTGACCCGGGATTAAACCAGTAGGAGACCCGAGACTCGAATCATACATGTACCATAATTCATGTATGAAAAAAATGTGTCGCT
Source organism: Liolophura sinensis (assembly GCF_032854445.1). NCBI lineage: Eukaryota > Metazoa > Mollusca > Polyplacophora > Chitonida > Chitonidae > Liolophura > Liolophura sinensis. The sequence goes on from NC_088296.1 coordinate 15,197,276, forward strand.
TTTTCCTCAGCGCTGAGAGACAAGAAACATGACTGGTTGGTCCGATGTCAGTATAATGTAAGTGGTCGGGGTGTCATGTCTGGTGTCTTCGGTATGATACTTCAGTGGCGGCAGCACTTTGGCGGATTAAACTCCCTACAAAAAAAATGTATGTACCCACACTTAAAGACTCCTCGTCGTCATATATCTGAAAAAATGTTAAGTGAGACGTCACACCCCAAGTCTACATACATACATACTAAGTAAAAGAAAGCACTGAGGTGACTTTGGATTGTTAACATAACCGGTTACCACAGTCACGTACGAATGGTTCGGACAACACCTTTATATACTGTTCCCTTTATTCGAGATAAATTTAACTGACAAGTTTCAGAAGAACGCTATCTGTTGATATAGGCCAAAGCAAGGAAAGTAGGACAGTACACTGCATTACGTATTCACTCTGAATTTGACTGATTCTTCACAACTGTGTTATCAAACATATGTAAAGGCGTCACCATGCACGTCAAGGTGATTCAGCAATGTACGTCACCACAGGTGTTAAATGCAATAAATATCCACACTGAAGATTACGAGGTGAATATCTTGGCAGGTTTAAATAAGGTATTGAACTTCATCTTAAGACGCGCAAGACTGCTCGTAGCCAACACCCGAATTTGTCACGGTATATCAACGACTGACTCCTTAAGCATGTTGAGTACTGTATTACAACACCGCCTGGCGCAACAGCCTACAGCTACGCAAATACAAGTATGGTGGTCAGAACGCAACACATGCATTCTTTTACCGGATTTCACAGCGAACAGTTATTGTAATAAATGTACACCCATTCATGGACGGCCCCGAAAGAAATGTATGGGTGTAGGGGTCTACACAACAGGCTTCAACGACAACGCCTGGTCACGACTGCAAGTATGGTCAGAAAGCAACACATTGAAATTTTAAGAATGTTTTGCAGTTAATGGTTATGTAGAAGAGAATTAATGGTCATGAATGGTTTTATCGGTAACTGCCACGTGCAACATTTATGTTCACGTAAACGCTTAAACGTAGTAATTTACACGTTCGTTACAGCAGCCTGACTTAGAATTAGTAAACAAAAAAGTGGAACGATGTTAAGTGCAAACGACTGAGGGATGTTTTTTTTATTATTATTTGTTTTGCCTTAAGATCGTTTTTCCTCTATATGGCAGTGAAGTGAACAATGTGAAAATGGCGTTACATAACCATCAAATAAATAAACAAATATAGAACGGTGGGAAAGTTTATGGGTGAAAAAAACAGCTTTGAGCTTATCATTGCCGTTCGAGCTCGCCGTGTTTTATTTTCGCGGATCAATCGCCTTAGGGGAATAGGTTTAGGCTGACCTAATGTTTGAATTTATTTATTTATTTGATTGGTGTTTTACGTCGTACTCAAGAATATTTCACTTATACAACGACAGCCAGCATTATGGTGGGAGGAAACAGGGCAGGGCCTGGAGGAAAACCCATGAGAATCCGCAGGCTGCTGACAGACCCTAATTTTCAAAGGCGAAGAACGCAGTAGCATGAAGTACAATTCAGATGAAAGACCATTAAATACTGTCCACCTGGTAATATGCATTTAAAACTTAAGAGTCTACTGTGACCGTTTCTGGCCATACTGGGACGTGTGATGTCACTCCAGCCTCTTACCGTTGCACAGACTGCTATATTTCATCCTTCAAAAATGCATCTTCATTTAGAGTTATGAATACATTCAACAAATGAATTTTGAAACTATTTCAAGCCAAAAATATTCCTGTTACGTCAATGATCCCCTCTGTGTCCCAACAGATCATCATAGAATCCTGTGTTCTAAATGCATCTCAATTGATTAGAGAAATTATGAAAAAAAAATTCCTGGACAGTGTTTAATGGTCTTTCGTCAAAAAAAACTATTTTAGCATTTTCTTTGCCTTTAAGAAAGAAATATTTAGGCCTCCTTTCATTTTGTATTGTCACAGGTCTGCTGTTTATATTATAAAGTCATCATATGTTTACTATTATACCCCAGTGAACCGTGCTCGCTGTCATGAAACGATCTATTTAGGCCAATAACATCTAATAAATTCTATCTAACATCACTGCTTTTTGTACCTCGTTTAAGCCCTGGATGTACTTTGCTACTATTTAAAACACTTAGAACTAAACTACATGTACATAGGGTGGGACATAAAAGTTGCCAGAACAGCTAAAATAAAAAGCCAGTCTAAGGTATGTGTGCATGATTGGGGTTTAACGTGGTCGAACTTAGCAGTTTTTTAGTCATATGACGACGAGGAGCCAGCAGCTGTGTGTACACATATTGTGTCTTCTGGTGGCAGGGCGAGTCCATGCCGCTACTGAAGTATCATGCTGAAGATACCAGGCATGGCACCCCGCCCATTCAAATTATACTGACACCGGACTCACCAGTCATGTTTTCTTGCCCTAACTTCTCAGCGCTGAGCGCCAAGTCACGCAGCTTCAACTACGTGTATCACGTTTCAAATTTTTAGTATAACTCGCCCAGGGTTTGATTCCAAGTCTCCCAGCTTCGAGGCGGACACTCTAGCCACTAGGCCATCTCGTCTGAGGTAAATTGACATTAAGAGGGTTTTCACTGCTTACATGTACAACTTACTTGTCCACGCCGCCATAGTTTTCTGCATTACAATCATGTGACTGGTCAGTATATTAACCTGTAATCGCACGGGCGTCTCTAGTTCATAAATAGAATGGAAGTAATTTTCATCCACCATCTTTTTATTCACACTTGTGTGAAATGATAACATGTGAAATGCTTCAACGGGCCGCCGTACATAGAAAAAAAGCATCGGTTACTTTTGTCGACGTGTGAGATATTTCCGAAGCCTGTCTATACGCACAATACACTAACTTCCCTGTCACCAAATAAAAAGGGGGAATCTATTCAGTATGCCTATTCAAACGAGGAGTGGGTGCGGGTATAGGGTGTTTGGTAGACGTTTTACTAGTTAACAAATTTGCTAAGACGCCCGTCATTTATATGACGGATTATAACGACAAAGACTTCATGAGGACTGCCTGAATGGCAAACCCGTCATCCAACCTAAAGGGAGGTATTCGGTCACCAGCTATCAGGTGGAGATGAGGGTAGACTGAACAGCTGCCTATATCTAAGAAACCATTTTTCCTTCTGTGCAAATCGTACCGGATTATCCCTAGTCTATCATGTCTTCACTGTACACGACAACTCCAAAGTGAAGAGGATGGGACAGTACGTGTTGTTGTTGATGTACTTTAGCCGGTTGTAGGATTATCTGAAGGAAAGAAAATTGGGTAATTTATCGGAGGACGCAATGTTTTTGAAGTGTCTATGTGTTGTGTTCGCACTGCTTTTGACATCGAGAGTAATCTGCGCACAAGGAGGTGAGTGATTAGGCTATGGCGTAATGATTTTACTGTGGCTTCTATATGCAATTATTGTAGGTAGTTTTTAACTGAATGAGGACAGTATCTCGGCATAAAGGTTGAAAGCGTGTGTCTTTTCAATCGCTAGAACACACTAGGTGTGGGTTCAAACCGTGTCATTGACAAGAGATCTATAGATTCTCTCAATCCCATTGCTTGTAATATCGCATGTAGTAAATTTTTTTAATCTTAGTTGCTAAATCGTTTGAAAAGATGCATGAACGAAAGATCTGTACTAAGCCTTTACAATTCTGTTATATCCCCATATCTGACATAAGGCAACACCCTGTGGGGTAGCACTTGTAAAACTATGCTCATTTGATTTTGATCATTTTATAAGTCATCTGGCCTCCAGAAAATAGAGCAAACTGACGCTCTAAAGAAAATTTAATCACCGTCATTATTTAAATCAAAATTAAAATATCATCAAACCTCATTATCTGGAACGAAACAGCATTTCATTACTGCCTCAGAAATGCACATTTGCATTATACAAAAGAAATGCGCATGTATTACACCCGTCTTCCGTATCAAGCATTATACCAAGTACAGGGCTAGGACAAGCTCAGCGGAGCCTTATGGCTGCCTATATTAGTACAGCTTTCTGTGTTATAAAATGGACAAGGGTTGAAGAAATAAATCGCATCAAACAAAAATCATTCGACCAACATGGCTCTCATTTTCAATATATTTACTTATTTATATGATTAGACTTTTAAATCGTTCTAAACAATGTTTCACTTTAAAATGGCACCCGGGCAGTGCCCGGGGAAAGCCCAAAATTAACCCTATCATGTTGGTAGACCTTCAAACGTTCGCCCGGAGAGGAAGTCAGCATGAGCTGAACTCACAGCGAACGCATTAGTGGGAAGCTTCTGTTTCACTGTGCTGCGCGAGCATGCTAAGCAGAGTAGGGCCCCTTCAGGTCAGGTGCTTAAGGGGCTCTACTGTGTGGGAAGCTTCTGTTTCACTGTGCTGCGCGAGCACGCTAAGCAGAGTAGGGCCCCTTCAGGTCAGCTGCTGTTACGAATGATCCGACGTGTGTATAATTGTGTCAGTGCTGAGAACATAGGCAAGTCTTGTACACAGAGCTAAAACTTAGCGCAGCCAAGTCAAATAATGGTACATCAGACATCTGAGATTGTTGAGGAGAGATATTAAATATCATTCCCTGTCCTCTTCAAACACTGATGTCTTTATCGATACCCTGTTATTTATAGCACATGTACATCTGAAAAGAATTACACGGGAGAAAACGAGTATCGAGTTTAATTCTCTACGTCTAGAATATCAGTCATCACTAGTCGTCAAGGGACTATACATTCTGTGTAACTCCCGCCAGGAAATTTGATAGTACTCTCTGGCCCATTTAAAAAAAAAAACCAAAAAAAACCTGGAACAGCCTTTACACCGTGAGTCATTTTGATCGGAATGGGCTCTAAGGTTATACTGCAGAAATTTGGATGGTCCACACAACACATTCCTCATGATACATACTAATTTCACCACTGAGATACCAAAAATCACCTCATATGTGACCATGCACCATTTTATTCAAAATAATTAAACTAACATACTGGAGTGCACAGTGATAAAACCAAACGAAGAGGGTTTTTTATTATTATTTTTTTTATTAAACACCTTAATTGCGGAATAAACTCGCAGGAAAAAATATCAATGAATAGATGCATTTCACAGCTATGCGGGTTTCTGAATCATTCTCTTAACGCTTGATTACCGGGAAACATGTTGAAGGTCATGAAACAGCGAAGGAGATGGCCGTCTATCATGAAGTGGGTACTCATTATAACACAATAAACACGAAACATTTATTTCCTGTTTCCTTTTAGTGCATACTATACTCTATATTTACACCAGGCAAACCTAGTGAGTGGACGAAAACATACACAGTTGCATGAAGTTGGCTTAAAATAATAGCGGTCCTGAAGCGACTTCGAAAGCTATGCCGTGAAGCTTCACTGCGCACCTCGATTTTAAGTTGTCAAAGTGTGTCAGATTGAAACTGCAGTGAGCTACGTTTACATTGGGACATGTATTTAGTGCAGTGGGACTATTGCTCTGTAAATGTTGTATTGGGCACATTTTTCTGTATTGATTGATTTATTTATTTTATTTGATTTGTGTTTTACGACGCACTCAAGAATATTTCACTTATATGACGGCGGCCAGCATTGTGGTGGGTGGAAACGGGGCAGAGCCCGGGGGAAACCCACGACCATCCGCAGGTTGCTGGCAGACCTTCCCATGTACGGCCGGAGAGGAAGCCTGCATGAGACTCCTAAGTCACTGTTGTATTGAAATGAAGCCCAAAAATCATGCGGTGCATATTGGACTGGGTAGACGAAAGGTGGGAGCAAAAAAAAATATTGATAGAAATTCGACGGCTTTTAGTCAATACTAAGTTCCCTGGCCTCTGCATTGTAGATGAGATCCTATCAGACACTATAATACACTGTAAAAACAGGTAGTGTATGTGGCTGTCAGTTGGGGTTACGGGACTTTACTCGATTGCGTAGTTGTACATGCAAAGTTGCAATGGGACAACAACAACGTCTCATGTTTTATTGATGGCTGAAGTGCTAAACAGGTATACGCAACAATCAAATATACACTAATACTGCACAAAATTACAACTAAACCAAGTGCTCGTCTTCTTCGATGGTATCTCAGTGTGGTAAACCTACAGCTTGTATTCATACAGTATTTTTTTTTTTAGATCTTTATTCCATTTGTCTTTGTCAAAGATGTACAGCACTTTTATGCGTCAAAATGTACAGCCCTAAATGGATATGTACAGCCAAAAATGGGTTGATATATACAGCTAAAATGAGTATATATACAACCAATAATGGGTATACGTGGACAATTTTAAATCACGTGATTTTATACAGCAGAACATATAAATAATAGAATCTTTGCCAAGTTTCTGCAAATAATGTGTGCACTACTTCTCATGTTACTGTTACATGGAAATGGTGAATAAAACTAACAGGTAGAGTACATGGTTATACATATAGGGGTTTTATAGATGGGAAGCGTTCCGATGAAGGGAAGTAAATTAGTGTTTAATGATTAAATAGTGTTATTGCATTTTATAATAATAATAATAATTCAGCTAAAGGCTTGACCTAGCCTTTAGATCAAAGATCTTTAGATCAAACCTGGGTCGCGTCCTACCAAAAACTTTCAAAAATGATGCATGCTGCTCTCTCGCTTGCGTATTCACCACTGAGAGGTTAGAGTAAGGAAAACGGACTTGTTGGCCTGGTGTCAGTATAATGGTAGGGTGTGATGCCTAGTATCTAGTGGCCGGAGCTCATTTGTGGCATGGACAAGCCTTGCTTCAAGAAGACGTTCTTGTCGCCATATGACTGAAAAATTGCTAAGTATGACGTGATATCAAAGCATACGTTCATGTCAGATCTTGGCAGTCCCAGACCTGAACCCAACTGTCGCTGAATCATCGGCAGCATTTAAGGGGCTATGCCGGAGAATTTTCGACAGAATCGATCAGTGCAATTTCATTGAAATCTTTGCTTTTACTTTAGAATAGCACAAATAATTATCAATCAAAAAGCATCAGCCTCGTCTGTGCACTTATGACGGTTCAAAAGCAGTAATAAAATTCGTAAGACTTATAATGCCACCGACTTCATAACTTTTTGAAACTTAGGAAGACATTTTAAAAATTAAAATATTACAGGTACGAGTCTGGTGTTCTCCTAAAGGCGATAATATGAACTATTCCTAATAAATCAAGAAAACATGATTTTATTAGCGAATAGGGATTTTGTGCCCAAACGCTATTAAAAATTTGTTGTGTGAGTGATACTAGAATGTACTCTGTTATTACTAGTATGAGTGATACTGGAATGTACTCTGTTATTACTAGTATGAGTGATACTAGAATGTGCTCTGTTATCACTAGTATGAGTGATACTAGAATGTACTCTGTTATTACTAGTATGAGTGGTACTAGAATGTACTCTGTTATTACTAGTATGAGTGGTACTAGAATGTACTCTGTTATTACTAGTATGAGTGGTACTAGAATGTGCTCTGTTATTACTAGTATGAGTGATACTGGAATGTACTCTGTTATTACTAGTATGAGTGATACTAGAATGTGCTCTGTTATTACTAGTATGAGTGATACTAGAATGTACTCTGTTATTACTAGTATGAGTGATACTAGAATGTACTCTGTTATTACTAGTATGAGTGATACTAGAATGTACTCTGTTATTACTAGTATGAGTGATACTAGAATGTACTCTGTTATTACTAGTATGAGTGATACTAGAATGTACTCTGTAATTACTAATAATACTAAAAACATATGTGCTACAAGTAACAGAATAACCTGCTGTAATAACAAAATACATTATAGCATCACTCATACTAGTAATAACAGAATACATTCTAGCATCACTCAGACAACAGATTAAGTTAATTTTAAATGTTAAATCTCACAGATGATTTGTTTAGAGTGTACATATGTAGTGATGTGGGGTGTTCTATTTCAAAAACAACAATCTAGGCGCCCCGTAAATCATAGGTAAAGATTCTCAACCTGACGCTCAATGACCTTAAACGTCTATCAAAGAACAATGAACGCTTCTGGCTTGCACCAAAAAAGTGTGAATATCTGCAAACCAGACCTTTGAACGCTCCTTCCGTAACTTGTCAAATGGAATGCCACTCTCACAAAAACATTTATATTATATTTATTTGTTTATTTGATTGGTGTTTTACGCCATACTCAAGGATATTTCACTGATACAGCCAGCACTATGATGTGAGGCCCGGGGGAATCCCACGACCATCCTGAGGTTGCTGGCAGACCTTCCCACTTACGACCGGAGAGGAAGCCAACTTGAGATGGACTTGAACTCACAGCGACCGCATTGGTGAGAGACTCATGGGTCATGGCGCTGTGCTAGCGCGCTAACCAACTGAGCCACGGAAGCCCCAATAAATATTATAAGTTTTTAACGAAATATTCCAAACACAGCATAAAAACGCCCCCAAAATACAGATAACAAAGAAACGTTTGAATGAATGTATTTGACAGCTATATGTTTTCTAGACGTTTTAGTTAGATAAATAGTTTTGTGACATAGAATTTTGTGTCAGTTTTGTGTCAAGCATTACCGTCTCTCTGTTGTGAAATGAATTGAGCGATTGTTCAAGTGATGTTAGAACAGGATTGTATTAAAACGTCCAAAAACTCGTAGCATAGGTAGCTGGACAGTTTAGGTAATATAAGCAGGAATTGATATTTGAACATTTTTGATACGTGCTTTTCTCAGCGTCGTCGTCTTCAGGTGAAACAGTTACCTCAAGTGTAACCAGCGTGACCACAAGCGCACAAGTTTCAACAAATGAAACGTATTCAACAGGTGAAACAGCTACAACAAATGAAACAGGTATAGTGAACACTTTAGAAACAACGTTCAAGGATAAGATTCTTTGGGAATTGTGTTGGTTTTTTATTCTATTCATTGATTTCATTTTATTTATTTATTTGATTGGTGTTTAATGCCTTACTCAAGAATATTTCACCGATCCGGATAGCACAGTTGATACAGCGTTCGCTTTGGTGGCGGTAGATCCATGATCAGTCCTGGGTCTAGTCACACCTAATACTTTAAAAGCGGAAGTTGTAACTTGGCGTTCAGCATGAAAGGGAGAGTGCAAAGACTGGTTGACCCGTATCAGTATAATGGCTCGGGCGAGGCGACTTACTTGCCTTCGGTAAGTCGTCTCAGGGAAGCAGCAGTAGATAACAGAGCGGTGGAAATCCATCCTGCAACAAAGAGGCGCATTACATGCACTCTAAGGATTCCCTCGTCGTCATATGACTGACAGATTGTTGAGTATAACGTTAACCCCCAAGCACTGACTCACTCACCCAAAAATATTTCACTTATACGGTGGGTGGAAAGCGGGAAGAGCCCGGGTGAAACCCACGACCATTTGCTGACAGACCGATTTCATTGGATGTAGAAAACTTCCTGAAATGCTCCTTTCATAAAGCTCCTTATCAATCAGGACACTGGTAAAATCTCGTAACCAAGCCTAGGTAAATTTCTTAGGAAAAGCTACATTTGAAAACGTGAGTAATTTCACCTGAATCCAGAATGATAAAACCTGAAAAATACACAATGTCAGTATACATGAATGTATGTGTATTAATACCTGTAAATCTGTTATATGGATGTGTATAATATCCGTAAACCTGTTATATGTATGTGTATAATATCCGTAAACCTGTTATATGTATGTGTATAATACATGTAAATATGTTATATGTACGTCAGTTTTTACTACGACGGGATCCAAAACGCCGTCATCGACAGATGTAGCGACATCGATGGAAACAACGACATCGACAACCACCACTTCACCACTACAAACCACAACTGCTCCTGAATCAGCCGCGACCACAACTGGTAGGTGAACATTTCAGTGGTAACTAGAGTGGTAGAATAGGCCTCGGTTTCGTCTCAACAAATTTTAAGCAAAAAATGTTCTTGAACAAGTTCTCCTCATTTATTACATCATAGATGTAGGTGTACACTTTGTTTTCTCTATCTCAGTTTATACAACAACACCCACAATCATCACGTTATCGAAAAAACGTTGATTTTGTCACTAAATGTTTATTTTTTTATATCCTTGAAAACATTATTTTAATGTGATTGTATTTTATACAATATCAATTGGTTACATATCAATATTTTCCTTCGTTCTGGACTAGTGACTTCAAATAATTTGCAACTATCACCACTGCAGTCTAATGCTCAAGTCATGGGGCTAACGATGGAGGGAGAGGGGGTGGGGTACACTGCTACTTAAAAAAAAAGTCCGAATGAAACACAAACTGAGGAAAATTGACAAGGGTCCGAATTTTACCGGTAATACGTGTAAGTATTTAATAAGTATTACGCTATTGTCAAGCTCTGGTTTAATTCTTTATGCTGTAAATCTTTCATTATATTCGTAAGTTAGCAATGTGGGTGTATAATACATCACAGTATATAATACCAAATACATATATATATATATATATATATATATATATATATATATATATATATATATATATATATATATATATATACATCGACCCTTGCCACAGCAAATACAACGGACACGGAAAGTACAAAGGCCCCTATCTCAGCAAATACATCGGACACAGCAAATACAACGGCCCTTACCACAGAAAATACAACGGCCCTTACCACAGCAAATACAACGGACACAGAAAGTACAAAGGCCCCTATCTCAGCAAATACATCGGACACAGCAAATAGAACGGCCCTTACCACAGCAAATACAACGGACACAGAAAGCACAAAGGCCCCTATCTCAGCAAATACATCGGACACAGCAAATACAACGGCCCCTGTCTCAGCAAATACAACGGACACAGCAAATACAACGGCCCCTGTCTCAGCGAAAACAACGGACACAGCAAATACAACGGACACAGCAAATACATCGGACACAGCAAATACAACGCCTCCTGTCTCAGCAACTACAACGGCCACAACAAATGGAACGAAACCTGTCACAGCGACTACAACAGCCCCTGTCACAGTAAAACCATCGCCATTTACTTCAGCAAAAGCAACTACCCCAACCACAGCAAAAGCAACTGCCCCAACCACAGCGAAAGCAACGATACTTACAACCACATCAAGGACCGGACCTACTACTGAATGTAAGACGTCCAGCGCCCGTAGTTTACCATGTAGAACTTATTAGGAAGTGACCTGTAATCTGTAATTTTCTTAACGGGATGTCTTTGTGAAGTAATTGTTGGAAACAATCTTCACTGCAGTATATAAGAAAGTTAAAATTAACAAATGCAACAAAACTATCCCTGTTTCAGCTCCATGTTGCTCTAAACAGGATAAAAGTGTGCTTGCGGCTGTGACCATAACAGGATTCACCCTAAAGTCTTTATAAATGCAAATGCCCTTTATTTTTATTTTCTGCTGACAGGAAAACTGCAAAAATTTTCTAATCGATGATTTTCGTCATAACATTTAATAAGAATAATAATGAGAAGAAATAAAAGAAATTATAACAATACGCATGTCAGCTTTTGAGGTCAGTCTATTTCAGAGGTTAATGCTTGTATGTGGACACAAAAAGTCTTTTTACAGAAGGTATCATGAAACAACTTACGTTTCTGCCCTCAGTTACGACATCAGAGACCAGATCGACAACAAACAAGACGGCTGGTGTGGACACGGGTATGTTTTCCCCACAACATGTGAACATTATGACGCATAGCCATATTTCGGTCTGGTTTAAAACCGGATCAACTTTTTTTTTCAGCCTGCTATCAAATTGTCTGATGTAAACAAAATCGATAATAATTTGACCCATTTAGGATGCAGGATGTTATTAAAATCGACTGCCCAAAATGTTTTTGACGTCAGACTAAGCTCATAAATCAAACATGTTATAGATTTCAGATGAGATCTAATTGGTTGCGAAAATTAAGAGAAGCAAATTTCGACGGTGTGCATGCACTCAAAAAAAACTGCTTACTTATCTATACAGATCTTACTAATCGTACTAATTTGGACTTTCATGGTTTTAACGTCGTTACCACATACAGACTGGTGTTTTATTCTCTAATATTTTCTTCTCAGTACACTGTAAAATAAACAATAGTCATTTAGGCATATTTTACTCGTATTAACAATCGAACATACAGATGTGATACTAATACAGCCCACTTTATAATTTTCAAAAGAAGCAGAGAAAAACATTGAGGAGCAAAATAGCGAAACTTTTGAAGAAATATTTGCCATCCATTTTTTATTTATTCTTTCTCTATCTATTTTTTACACATTTCTAATTTGATTTTTTTTCTTTTCTTTTCTTTTCCAAAAAGATCCCGCTCTCGTCACAGGCGTGGCCGCCGGCTCTGCTGCTGGGTTTGTGCTGATATTGATAGTGATTTTCGTCATAATATGGCAAGTTATTTCTTTTCTATGAAACATGATAATTACTGTCTCGTTAACACTCAAGTTTCTGACTTTTACAAATTTTGTTTTGGTGCATCACGTCATGTTTGTGCAAATATTTTGTAATTTTATTCACCCTATAAAGAGCTACCAGTTATTGTTGAAATGAAATACTGCAAAAAGGCTAATAAGTTCGTTTATCTTTAGAATTAGACTTTCATTCTTATGTAAGATATAAACATTAATACACTTAAACCCTGTCGTCATTACCCTTTCAGGCTTGTCACCCGTCGACGACGACGACGGCGGCGACGACGAGAGACAGGCAGTCAGATGAATGGCAGATCACACTTGGCCAATCCCAATGTGGAAAGCACAGCAAATGGAAGTCACCCGTTATCATCAACACACATCAATAAGCGTCAGACGATAAACAAAGAAGACGGAAACTTTGGATTTACTACCAAACCTGTAATACAAAACAGCGGCCACTTTCAGAAAACAGCAGCTTTGACATCTTCAGATGGACACGGTAACGGCAAAACCCCGAGAAAAAGGAGGAATTCAGATGTGAGTGTGGGTGCGTTTTTCTTCAGCGGAATTACTGCCTCTGAGATAAAGCCGGACAAAGATAGTGGACATGAAGAAAACACTCTGTCCGTTGCCCATCCAAACGTGGCTTATGTTCAGGGGGGTGAATCTGGCACAAAGCCGACTGCAAACAGTAAATCTGCAGAGGACATTGAGGAGTTATATTCTAACAGATTGATTCCAGAAAACAAGAGACGATCGAAAGAACAGATGCAAGCAAAGGATTCCGGACAACCCAAAGTCGGTCCTGAAACGTCAAAATCTCAAATTGCCATGGGACATATTTCTGATGACTCCTTCGGCCTGGACGACTGGTTTGCTAATACACATATCTATCAGAATTACAAAAGCGACGGGAATAACAAACCACACGCTGGAGTGGAGGCAAAAACTGGCTCACGAGCTCCTTTAAGCCAATACTTCGACACGACTAATAAACCGTCAGATCAAAGGGTCCCAGTGGATGCAGAAAGAAGCAATTATGTTAAAGACAGCAGGAATGGCACTCGCGACAAACGGGCTGCATATGACTCTCCACACAGCAACATGTATCCTGAGAACAGAGGAGTCAAACACCATTCGTTGGCCACCGGATATCCTAGACTCGATGAAAGAAACAATTACAACGTTTATCCCAAGAATGGACGAGATTATCGAGATAGACGCCCCAGTACCGACTCAGCGAACACACATGGTAGTTATGTTCAGGTATACAAACCAGGGGTTGGCAGATATAAAGATATTCATGACAGACGGAACCACCAGGAAAATGGTTTCGATGATGGTCAACATGTACGGCGGGGCGGATTCTATCCAGAGAGTCATCATAGACGCGTGGACTACGATCGCAGTCCACAAGACGCACGCGATTACCGTGACCAGTACGAGAGCGGACGTTACTTCACCAACAACGAGCCTTCCCGCTTGCCAAGGGGAAACAACTATGATGGCCGAGGTAGACACCATGCTTCTGCCCATGTGTATTCCAATGTCAGTGCCGGTTTTAAACGTGACAATTACGACAGACACAATCCGCAGAACGTTGCATATCATGGAGACGATCACCATTTTGACAACAGTTTTATTAACCCATACAACTGGTAAAAGAGTTTTCTTTTTGTTATTGTTCCATCATGTACTTCCTAACTGACTCGAAACGCATTGTGAAAAACATGCATGTGAAACAAAATGGCATGGAAATTAATAGCCTAGAAAAGGTTAGATAATTAAGATACACCAACGATAAACCAAAGGACACGATGTTTAGGGAGCATGTATATGATAACCAGAAATATGGAAGCTGCTTTAATTCTTCTAATTTTGGGGGGTCTGCTCCCTTTAACCAGCATACATATAACAGTAACAGTAATTCACAGTTTCTCTTCTCTCAGTTGGTTACACCGTCTGATGAACAACGTACAGTTATCGTTACATTTTCTGGGAGAAAAATCTTCCCTAAAATTAGAAGAATTTCAGCGTTTTAATTGCGAATGTTTTATTTTCGCCTTGAATGAGTTCTTAAATGTGCTTTTGCATGTAGTATTTATAACCAATTTTTTTTTTTTTTTTTTTTGATTGGAGTTTTACGCCGTACTCAAGAATATTTCACTTATACGACGGCGGCCAGCATTATGATGGGGGGAAACCAAGCAGAGCCCGGGGGAAACCCACGACCATCCGTAGGTTGCTGGAAGACCTTCTCACATGCGGCCGGAGAGGAAGCCAGCATGAGCTGGACTTGAACTCACAGCGACCGCATTGGTGAGAGACTCCTGGGTCATTACGCTGCGCTAGCGCTTTAACCGACTGAGCCACGGAGGCCCCCCTCAGAAAAGTCATCCTTATCATGAATACAGATACATTATATGATTCCGTGACAAAATGAATATGATGATATGTAGACTACTCTGATGATATAGACTACTCTGATGATATGTAGACTATTCTGATGATATGTAGACTACTCTGATGATAGGTAGACTACTCTGAGGATATGTAGACTGCTCTGATGATATGTAGACTACTCTGATGATATGTAGACTACTCTGATGATATGTAGACTATTCTGATGATATGTAGACTACCCTGATGATATGTAGACTACTCTGATGATATGTAGACTACTCTGATGATATGTGGACTACTCTGATGATATGTAGACTGCTCTGATGATATGTAGACTACTCTGATGATATGTGGACTATTCTGATGATATGTAGACTACTCTGATGATATGTAGACTACTCTGGTGATATGTAGACTACTCTGATGATATGTAGACTACTCAGATGATATGTAGATTACTCTGATGATATGTAGACTACTCTGGTGAAACAGAAAACCAGTTTGTGAATAACACATTATTGTATTTCATTTTGAACGCCTTTTGAGAGTGGTCATTTTCATTGGGGTTGATTTTTCTATTTATCAATATGTTAAAGCCCCTCATCCCCCCCCCCCCCACACACACACACACACGGCTCGCCCTCAACGTGATGTTGACATACCTTGAAGATATTACTGGTAAAAATGTGAATATTACTGGTAAAGGTGAAATACAGCAATTGAATTTGTACATCCTCCGAGGAAATAGATGGATTTCCAGACTCCTTGTCACTCTTTCAACTATTTCTAACAACTTGCGGCTGGTTGCAGGTTTCCCTCAGGCTCTGTCCGGTTTCCTCCCACCACAATGCTGGTCGACATCGTATAAATGAAATATTGTTATTGAAACTTAAAAATCCTCTTCATAAATGACATCTACCAGCCTGATATATTTCGTCAGGGAGCTGTGTCATTTCTGATCACCATCGCCGCGATATGGGTGAAATATTGCCGTTGTCACGTTAAACCATAAATTGCACCGGTCAGCATGTGTTTGCTTCATGACTGACGCCGCTGGTTCGAAACGCGATATGGTGTAAGCAAACTTTCGGCACTAGAACCTGTGCAATATCCAGAATGTGTAATAATGATAATACTGTCCATTTTCTCAACGACGTATGAACAGAAATGGTCTTATGTGACATTTTTTGGCAAATTCATACTTTAGTTAATTACGGAGAATAATTTGCCACAGCTGCAGTTGTATCTATTGCTAAGGGAAATACCAGTGCCCGTCGTAAACCATCAGCCTGTGTTAAGTCACTGACAAACATTCTCACATTTCACATGTGTGTTTGTGGAAGACGCCTTTAGGTGGTACATATATACAAGTTGTCTGTATTCGCAAGCCTACCTCTGAGCCATGCCACATTACGTAATTATATGGCTTATTCCGTATCTAAAGTTGACAAGCCACTGACCTGAAACTGCTAAACAGTGTACGATTCAAGATCCGTACATAGAAAAGTGGTAAACACTCGAGAAACAAGCCACAGGTGCATAATATTGTGATTTATATATTTATTTAGCTTTTGTTTAGCTACTTATTTATTTGATTGGAGTTCAGGAACATTTCACTTCCACGACGACGGCCGACATTATAGTGGAAGGAAACCAGGCAGAAGGGAAAACCCTAGGCCAACCGCAGATTTCTGGAAAACCTTCCTAGATGAAGTTAACTGGACTTGAACTCACGGCAGAAGTGTTGGTATGACGCTCTTGAATCCTTGTGCTCTCCTTGTGCGCTAACAGCTCCTTAAATTACACTGTATATTCCTTTATACATTTACTATCTTGGGCGAACAAACTGATGGGAACTGCCAACGTATGCCCATGTAGTAGAGCACAGCTCTAAGCAAGTCGTATTGGAAGCATCTCATTTTTTGAATGTTCAGACGTTTTGGATTTTTTTTTTTTTTTTTTTTTTTTGGATTGGTGTTTTACGCCGTACTCAAGAATATTTCACTTATACGACGGCGGCCAGCATTATGGTGGGTGGAAACAGGGCAGAGCCCGGGGGAAACCCACGACCATCCGCAGGTTGTTGGCAGACCTTCCCACTTACGGCCGGAGAGGAAGCCTGGACTTGAACTCACAGCGACCGCATTGGTGAGAGGCTCCTGGGTCAATACGCTGCGCTAGCGCGCTAACCGACTGAGCCACGGAGGCCCCCAGACGTTTTGGTTCTACGTCCAAATTAATACATACGCCAGTGTAAGTCTGAGGTTAAACCCACGAAATCTGTTCATACAGCGTCAAGTTCAAGCGACTTTAATGTTCGCACATGCGATTAAAATTTCTCTATACCACCAACCTTCCAAACAAACTATTACATACAGAGTTAGTGGCCCTGAATTGAAGACCAAAATATCGTTCAAAAGCAAATGTATTTCTTAACTTCCTGCAAAAGTTTTCCTGTACATGTGCAACGCGTATCCTGTTCAGCACGATTGTGCGCAAGGCAAACTATTAATAAACAAACATAGCCCAGGAAATAAACTATTCATGTTTTATTAATGAGATGATTTCGTCCCTTAAAAAGTTTCATCATGAAAATGACATCTCTAGTTGAAAAACCTGTGGCATCGCCGTGTGTTTTGTCTGAACACGTTGTACAGAGTTATAAGGAAATTTTTTTTGTATGAATACATCTGATCGGTTAGCTGCTACATATATAGAAGGCTCTGCTCACTTGAATGTGACAGAGTGTGTGACTCGATGAAAATCAAGAACAGGCCGTTGGAAATCAATGCCCACCGATATGAGCTTTAACTTCAAACTTAATTTTTCGGTCATGTGACGACCAGAAGTCATTACGTATACTATGTACATATAGTGTGTCTTCTTGTGGCAGGCCACCTAGTCCATGCCGCCAATCCATGCTGTCATCACGTTATTAATTACTGTGTGTAGTAATTAACTAAGGTAACAAATGTAAAAGGAAAGAACAAAGCAGAGCTTGACTTAAGAATTAGGGAGGACATTCAACTCGGCAGTTTTTCGCCATGTGCTTTGAAGGTGACCTCTAGGACAATAAACACTAAACTTTAATCGGAACCTGGGATACTGTTTCCTTTCAGTTTATATTAAACCGTCTTAATTTTGCGCACATTTGTGTTCAAGATTATTTTGGCCTGCATTTGCTACAGTAAAGTGCACTAAAATACTACCTAAATGTAGGTGTCGATGTGAGTTCAAGTCCAGCTTATACTGGTTTCCTCTCTGGTAGTACTTGGGAACATCTGCCAGCGGTCTGCAAATGGGTGTTTCCCACCACAATGTCGGCTGCCATCATATAAGTGAAATATTTCACTTATAAACCATCAATTCATTAAATAATTAATAACGAGGTAATGTACTTGACAAACAGGAGCCTAAACAGAAAAAGCCTTTGTCAGCCAAACTGATGTTGACAGAAGTTCTGCAAGACATACATGCCGTATTATCTCGCGTTAATTGGCCATCAGCGGAAAACCCTGTGCCGGAATATATAAGAAGCTCTACTATATACACATAGCGCACCTGACCTCGGACTTGAGTTGAGATGTATTTTTGATTTAGCATGAAAATAATAGTTCTCTAGGTACAGAGACGAAAACCACGCCCATGTGACTTAAGCAACTGTAGTGAACCAATGAATGGGACATCTGCCTCGTACGCCCAATGGTTAAGTTTACACGCATGAAATTAAATACAGCCGGCTATACATTTATGTATAAAATTACAGAATATCGCTTGGCCCTCAGCATAAGAGAAATAGGCCGAGTACTGAGGGCCGGTGTCAGTATAATGCGAGTGGGAGGGGCATTGTCTGGTGTTTTTCAGGCATGGCCGCCTGGTGAAAGAATTTTGTCGGGAGTAAGTCCGGCCTGCTACGAGGCAACACGACCGAAACATGCCGAATGCAACATTAAACTATGCAAAAACTGTGACCAGAGATAGTTCAGTTTGGTATATCACTCATTTTAGGTATGCATAATTATGCACAGGGCTTATCAGACGCATTACTTGTGCAAGGCTTATCACACGCATTATATGTGTAAGGATTACCACACACATTATATGTGTAAGGATTACCACACACATTATTTGTGCAAGGCTTATCATGCGCATTATATGTGCAAGACTTATCTCATTCATTATTTGTACAAGGCTTATTACTTATGCATTTCCAAAAGTGTGTTAATTAATTCCACTGATCTGAAACTGCTAAACAGTGTACGATTCAAGATCCGTACATAGAAAAGTGGTAAACACTCGAGAAACAAGCCACAGGTGCATAATATTGTGATTTATATATTTATTTAGCTTTTGTTTAGCTACTTAGTTATTTAATTGGAGTTCAGGAACATTTCACTTCCTCGACGACGGCCGACATTATAGTGGAAGGAAACCAGGCAGAAGGGAAAACCCTAGGCCAAGCACTCCTCGAAACTGTCTACAGCCTGTTATCATCAGTATAGGGCCTCAATAGGGTCTCCAGCAATGTAGTGCTTAGAATACAAGCATCTTAAGCACTTCCCGGCAGCGCGCTGCATTAAGCTTGTACAAGTGTCATCTATGTCGTTGTTAGATATCACTGCTTCAAACTGTGTTCAGGGTGTAATTTCGCCCAATGTATAGATCCATGCATATATGGTTGTGTCGTGCATACGTGAGTATATGTATGTGAATATACGCCAATGCTATCTTGGTTATCTCGAACACAAGTCCATAGGAGTGGTGAAAAGTGTGAATGAATTGTCCTTCACGAAACTACTAACAATGTGCCTGCACAATAAAACACAATGCTGAAAACCGACGCGCGTGACAGACAAGTATATGCTATATACAGCAATCTCTTGGGCCTATTCGCCCAAGATGAAATTCAGGTTTGGCCAAGATTTAGTAAGAGAAGCCCACTTGCTCAACTTTTCTGTGTACCAGTCCATACAGAAAATGACAAATACCCCAAATATTAATATTTGTAGAAGATATTTGTGAAAAGAATATGGCACAAATGGCATTAACTAAAAATTCGCATCTATTCGACTCTTAACGACCTCATCGACACGCTTGACTGGTTTTCAGTAGTAGTTTTTTATTTATACGCACGCCACATTCAAACACCCACCACGCCTGAAAACTTTCACATCTTTCAAAAAATTATATGTCTCACAAGTATGCTTATAAGTATGTGCAGTGTTCAACATTGCTGATTTGAGCACTTTGACCCGCCGTATAAATCATCAGCACCTTTAATAAATGCAGGTCATCTTCGGTGAAAAGGCTCAAGCGTCTCAAATTCACGGCATCCGTGGCCCACACGGGTGATTTGTATACATGGAGTAAGGCGGAAGATCGGCAGTATGGTAATTTATTCGAAATGAGCGTGGTGACAAAAATTGTGTAACAGGCGGTACACTATATGTATGAAAGAAAAAAAGTTGCAAGAAGCTTAAAGAGTTCTTATACACAAGATAGGAATAACACATAGGTGTTTGGTGGAGACGTAGTTTGTTTGGTCTAACTGACTTGGACTTACCATACCGACGACATATTACGACTACATGTAGAATGTAGACGACCTGAGTTTGGATACCGATGGACTGATTGCTGTGGTTCAATCATGAAGCGGTGTGGTTCCCGATTTTTACAGATTCTGGTGTTTCTGTTGCTAAGATGTACTATGGCCCAGAGTAAGTATTCTGAACAAAAACTTGAACATCACGAGAGTAACTCTGATACAGTACATGAGCTCAGAGTAAGTATTCTGAACAAAAACTTGAACATCACAAGAGTTACTCTGTTAACATCATGAGAGTAACTCTGTTAACATCATGAGAGTGATTCTGTGAACATCATGAGAGTAACTCTGTGAACATCATGAGAGTAACTCTATGAACATCACGAGAGCGAATCTCTTTCCGTAGAGTGCCTCAGAGTAAGTATTTTGAATCAATACATGGACAACATGAGAGTGACTCTGTGAATGTCATGACAGTAACTCTGTGAACATCACGAGAGTAACTCTGATACAGCACATGAGCTCAGAGTACGTATTTTGAATAAATACATGAACATCATGAGAGTGACTCTCTTACCGCACAGTGCCTCAGAGTAAGTATTCTGAATCAATACATGAACATCATGAGAGTGACTCTGAGAACATCATGAAAGTGACTCTGTGAACATCATGAGAGTGACTCTGTGAACATTATGAGAGTAACTCTGGTACAGTATAATAACTCATATTAAGTGTTCACCACATTACAGATATCAGATTCTGAGCTATATGAACCAAAGCAAAACATGTTAATAAATGAAACAGAAACCATAAAGAAGTATACATTTAGTGACTGGTAACATCAGTGAAGTATTAGGATATGACTTCAAAATGTAAAATACTGGCAAAGTAACACATATTTTGCTATGATCAACCTTTGAAGTGGGGTAACACAAACCCCCAAAAATCTGATCAGATAGAATCTGCTAATTTAATATAAATTCTTGTAAACTTAACATTGGTAAAATTACAACAATGAAGAACTGATCATATCAAATCTTTGAACAGAAACTTTGAACTTGTATGTCAATTGAATGGGACAAAATAACAGATTGTATACTTAATAAATGTAATACATACTTAGCCATTAGAATGGGATGAGAGTCGGAATAAACATGTGGGAAGTTTTCAACGTAAACTAAATACATGTAGGTAGGTGTAACTACAAAATGCATCACTATTAGAGCATTTCTAATCTACACTTCAAAGTTAATTAGAAAGAACCTGTAGTTAGAGACCGCACCTTAATATGCGCAATTCTACTTACACTGACATCTCACGAGAACAACGAAATTTTACGAGCAATGATAACAGATTTCGGGACTTTTGACCATTTCGAACTTCAGAGTTAAGAGAAAGAAATCAGTAATCGGGATCAGCTGTTATTTTTTTCCTATTTTTTTTCTTTTTTTTTTTTTTGGTGCGTTTTTTGGTGCATTTTTTACTGTCCATTTCACAGATAAATCAAAAACTAGTTTATGTAAAACGTATAAGATTCGAGTTCAAAACCGGTCTTGGGTACAGCACACTCTCGCTCTTCGCCGGGCCTTGGTGACGTTAAGCGATGGATGAGGGTGGATGGTTGCGCAACCTAATGTTCAATGAAGACAACATATTTCTCACCAGCCGAAGATTGCCTGTGTGCATATATCTATGTACGACACACCTGAGAAAGTTCCCCAGTAACTTGCCAAAAATATCTGGTTCTACCCGGAGCAAAAAACCCGGATGAAAAATTTAAAAATTAGAAAATTAAAAATTGTTAAGAAAAAAAAACGAATAAATATATCAGTGCAGAAAAAAACAATGTTTCTGCATATTTCTGCGTTAGAAATGTTGAAGCTTGGAGAGAAATACTCCACTCCACTCCAAATAAGTATATTTATTTTTTTGATTGGTATTTTACGCCGTACTCAAAAACATTTTCACTAATATGACGGCAGCAAGCCAGGCAGGAGAGGACCCGAGCAGGGTCCGCGTGTACTCCTCGACTATCCACATGTTGCTGAAATACCGTCACACGTGCTGCTGGGTAGGAAGCCAGCATGAGCTGGACTTGAACTCTCAACGACCGCAATGATGAAAGGCTCCTAGGTCATTGCGCAGAGCGGGTCTATTCTGGTTTTTGCAATCCGAATTTGTATTGGAAAATGTATATAACATGCTTATGTAAGTGCAAATACATACACCTGTAAATATTTCAATAACTGTGCCAAAGTAGGCCTGTAACTGAATACATCTTCACGTATGCTGAATATTGGTGAATATACCCTTGCCTGTGAAACTGCCTACTGCTATTGAAGATGTCATCTCCCCTTTTTTCCTGCAGATTTGTGTGGGTCTAAATACATCTGTGGGGACGGGACCGAGTGTGTCTTCTTCTTCTGTCCGTGTGTGGAAAGTAGCGAGAAAGACCCGTGGGAAATACGAGAGGGGGAGATAACTGACGGACGACTGACACTATACTGTCGAAGTAAGTACAAGGTTAGATGAAAGTTCACTCAGGTGTGTATAATAGAGGCCATACTAACCTTGAGCTGTTGATGACCAAAAGCCTACATGTCTGGCATTGAACCTTGGCTCCGTATACTGCTCTCATTGGCGTGTCAGCTTTATAATTTTGATTTTTTTTCTTCTGGATTTTTATCTTTTATTGCTGGATTTTTCCCCCAGTCACAGTCATCTATTTATTTACGAAAGGCAAAAACAGAGTGTATGACTTTTCAATGTTTGCACCACGTGACATTAAGGTCAGTGTTTAATGGTGTTCGTCTTTGTTTACGCAACCTTGCGAAATGTGCGTACCTTTGACACCAAGAAAATCGTTGAGTAAAAGTAAGTTTAATACAACAATGCGTATCCATAGCCCGTAATATTTTCTAAAGAAGATTTTAATTTTTCGTTGAATGCAAACGGTGATAGTGTACATGTAAGTGTATACAGATTATATATATATATATATATATATATATATATATATATATATATATAGATAGATATATATATATATATATATATATATATATATATATATAAAGATAGATAGATATATATATATATATATATATATATATATAGATATATATATATATATATATATATATATATATATATATATATATATATATATATATATATATATATATATATAGATATATATATATATATATCTAAAGCTAGATATATGAAGGCACCACTCGTTGGTGGTGGCTTTAAGTCAGTGGTTTTTTTGAAGGATAATGGTCACGGGTGGTGGTTTACGAGGGATTCTCCGGTTTTCCTTAACCCATAAACCTGACTTAAGGCTCGTATAAATGCATGAATGAGAGTGAGTCAAAGCATTTCCGGCAATCTGTTACAGTCATACCGTGATTGTGAGTGAGTGCTTGGGGTTTAACGTACTCAACAATTTTTCAGTCATATAACGACGAAGGAATCCTTAGGGTGTTTGTAATGTGCCTCCCTATCGCAGAACGGATTTTCACTGAGACGCCTTACCGAAGGCAAGTAAGCCGAGCCATTATACTGATAGGGGTCAACCAGTCGTTGCACTATCCCCTTCATGCTGAACGCCAAACGAGGAAGTTATAACGCTTAGGTGTGTCTCGACCCAGGATTGATCCTGAATCTACCCGAAGCGGACCAACTGTGCTATCCTGGCCGGTTACCGTGGTTGTGCACAATACATATAAGTGACACTACCTTGTGGACAACTCCCGTGGTGTGTCCAAGGTAAAAACAATAGGACATCACCACTCTTGGCAGGCTTGGCATAAAAGGCGGCAAACGTAGAGCTCTCTCGTGCGGGCACGGTGAACAGAATAGGTCCACATCAGATTTGCTATTAACATGTGTTGTATATCTTAGTTAAAATCAATGATGCTGACAATGCTGTAGATAAATGTTTAAAATAGTTTTTTAAGTTAATTGTAAAAGAACTATATTGAAAGCCATGATCATTCATTCATTCCTTGTGTTACGTCCAGTCAAATCAATGACTTTTCATTCAGATTTTAAACGATTGAATATATATTCACATTAAAAACATAATAATTCACTTCTTAACATGTAGTTTTCCTCTTATCCCAAAAGTGCTGGATGTTTTTAAATTCTAAAGACTCTAAATTAACTCCATTATCAAAATCGCGAATAACATGATTGGCGTTGGTATACACCGAAATATTGTTAGATACATCTTGAAAATGTAATCAATCAATGAGTAAATTAATCAAAATCATCAACTTGTTTGCTTACTTACAGAGTTGTGTAACATGGACACACCAGTTTGTCCTGCCAATAGATTGTGCTCCACAAACCAGTGGAATAGGTCTTACTGCGAATGTCCTCCCGGGCTTGTGCCTTCAATGTTTGGACAATGTGTGGGTAAGAGAACAGAGAAAAAAATTATATCAGTTTTGTTTTACATTTATTTGTTTGATTAGTATTTCACACCGTAGTCAAGAATACTTCACTTATACCACGGTAGCTACAATCACAGAGTGGGGAGAGGGAGCCAGCTTGAACTGGATTTTAGGTCACAGCAACCGCATTGGTGAGAGCTGGCCCTTGTGTCGTTGCACCGGGCTGCCACGCTAAACACTTCGGCCTTGGACACCCGCAGTTTGTTTTGTACCTCCACGTTTTTCTAAATCTACACCTACGTCACCCACAAAACGTTACGTCATCTAACAGGGGCGGATTTTGACGCTTTATCATTTTAAGGTCGTACTTGGTACATATTCACCTGGAAATATATAATTTCATTTGTTTAACAGGGATGAATTAAAATGAAATTTCTTTCTCCGGGGAGTCATTGTTTCGGTGCAGTGGGGCTGGACAGGCACTATTGGTGTGACTAGCCAAGACAAGTCAAGTTTTATTACTGCTCAGGCCAAGAACATAACATATGAACAGTTGAGCAATTTCTTGAACTTAGATGGCGTTTTTACGCATAACGATGGTCACAAATTTTGATATATTAGATTGAAGTGCAAAGTTTTTTGACTATAAAATATTTCTTAATTTTAACATACAAGGCTTAGTATCACAAAATTTTGGCAGAAAAAGGACTCTTTCTAAATTAGCACTCTCTACAGCATGGTAATATTCATCCACGTTCCATAATTTACAAGTTCTTTCTGGCCTGGGAGCAGTGTGGGTGCACGCCGAGCATATGCTGTTCTGTGACAGGTGGGCGTTGGGATTCGCTTGGCAGCCCGTGTTTGCGGAGACTGTGTGGTAATAAATGTGACTGGGTAGGAAAATGGTTCACTGTCCTCTGTCGTACACACCGAAGTACTGGCAAAACTTAACCTTTTTTATATTTCATTATGTGAACAGTAGGGATGAAACCTTAATAAGGCAGGGTCCAGTATACCGAGTTCCTTTCGAGGTATGTACCGGTTAAGCGTACAGATTAGGATAAGGGGGTACGGGTCAGAGGCCCCATCGTTTGTAGGCCTATGGGTTAGAGACCCAAGATAATGTGTACAGGTTTGGAGGTCCAGGTGTTTTAATCAGGCAAGAGGCCCTGGTGTTTTGCAGGGGTTAAAGGCACAGATGTTTTGGGCGGGTTATAGGTCCAGATGTTTTTGTACGTGTTAGAGGCCCAGATATTTTTGTACGAGTTAGAGAGCCAGGTGTTATAGTGCACCTGATTGACCCATATGTTTGGAGCGTGTATAAGGCCCAGTTAATTCACACGGAATTTTTGTACGGGTTAGAGGCCTGGAGGTTTTGTAGGAGTTAGATGCCCTGATGATTTGTACAGGCTAGAGACCCAGCTCTTTTGTATGAGTTAGAGGCCCAGCTCTTTTGTACGAGTTAGATGCCCAGGTGTTTTGTACGAGTTAGAGGCCCAGTTGTTTTCTTCGAGTTAGAGGCCCAGCTCTTTTGTACGAGTTAGATGTCCAGGTGTTTTGTACGAGTTAGAGGCCCAGTTGTTTTGTTCGAGTTAGAGGCCCAGCTGTTTTGTACGAGTTGGAGACCCAGCTGTTTTACGGTAAGTGTTATGGTTATGCGTTATTATTTTTATTTAGATGGCCGTTTTACGCATAACCATGGTAACAAATTTTCATCTCTTAGTTTTGAAGCACAATTTTGACTCAAAAATATTTCTTACTTTTAATATACTAGGCTTAGTACAACCAAAGTTTGGTAGAAAAAGGACTCTTTCTGAACTAGCCCACCCTACAACATAATAATATTCATTCTATGGGGGACTATGGGGTAATAAGCGAGGCTGGGTAGGAAAATGGTTCACTCTCGTCTGTGGTACCGACCGAAGTACTGGCAAAATTTAACCTTTTTCAAAATTTCATTATGTGAACAGTTGTGATGAAACCTTAATAAGGCTGGGGTCCAATATACCGAGTTCCTTCCGTGTTTTGTACCGGTTAAGTCTACAGATTAGGTGAACAGAGTATTTGTATGGGTTATAGGATTTTCCTTTGCATGGGTTAGAGACACAAGATAATTTGTACAGGTTTGGACGTCCAGATGTTTTGAACAGGCTAGAGGTCCAGGTGTTTTGCAGGGGTTAGAGGCCCAGATGTTTTGTACGGGTTGTGCGTCCAGAGGTTTTCTGTGGGTTAGAGGCCTAGATATTACTGTACAGCCAAGCGGCCCATATGTTTTTGTACGGGATAGAGGCCTAGATATTTTTGTACGAATCCCTGGTGCTATTATGCAGCTGATTGGCGCACGTGTTTTGAGAGGGTTAGAGACCTAGTTTTTTTAGACGGAATTTAGTACGACTTATAGGCCCGGAGGTTTTCTACGGGTTAGATGCCCTGTTGTTTTGGACCGGCTAGAGACCCAGCTGTTTTGTATAAGTTAGGGACCCAGTTGTTTAGTACGAGTTAGACGCCCTGTTGTTTTGAACGAGATAGAGGCCTGACTGTTTTGTACGAGTTAAAGCCTCAACTGTTTTGTACGAATTAAAGACCATGCTGTTTTGTACGAGTTATATGCCCAGTTGTTTTGTACGAGTTAGAGGCCCAGCTCTTTTGTACGGGTTAGATGCCCTGATGTTTTGTACGAGTTAGATGCCCAGTTGTTTTGCACGAGTTAGAGACCCGGAGGTTTTTTACGAGTTAGAGGACCAGTTGCTTTGTACAAGTTCGAAGCCCAGCGGTTTTCTCTGGGCTAGATGGCCCTGATGTTTTGCACAAGTTAGAGACCCAGCTGTTTGTACGAGTTATATGCCCAGTTGTTTTGTAAGGGTTGGATGCCCAGCTCTTTTCTACGGGTTAGATGCCCTGATGTTTTGCACGAGTTAGACGCCCAGTTGTTTTGCACAAGTTAGAGGCTCAAATGTTTTGTACGAATTATATGCCCTGATGTTTTGTACGAGTAAGATGCCCAGTTGTGTTTGTGTTAAGGGGATAAATGTGCATACCAAGAGCCGCAATGGTAGACCGTTTCAATCCAGCATGGCTCAGAAATGTGTTATGGTAAATATTTTGAAGAAAGGTGTAAACATGTATGGGATGTTCTGCATTTAACTATGATTTAGCTTTTGTTCTGTAAGTTAACTTTGGTAATAATTTAACAAACTGTACAGTTTCTCTTTTGACATGAATGCTGAGTTGTGGATGGGTCAAAGCCATGTCAAATGTTACTGCACAAAAGAGAGGTAACAAGTATGTAGCCAGAATATTATGGGCCGGGAAGAGCGAAGTACAAATGATACTTTCATAATGTGGCGAAACTGGGGATAATTGCAATGGAAAACTAGCAAATTGAAACATATTTTATTTTATTTGTTTCAGACCCTAATGCTACGTCCACTATCCCATCAACTACCGGTAAGTATGTGTGTGATACACGCGTTATCATTTTTATTTAGATGGCGGTTTTACGCATAACCGTGCTAACAAATTCTGATATCTTAGTTTGAAGTACAGTTTGACTCAAAAAAAAAAAGAAATTAGGCTTATTATAACCAAAGTTTGGCAGCAAGAGGGACTCTTTCTTAACTAGCTCACCCTACACCAACATGGTATTATTCTTTCCCGATGTCTAAATTCCACAACTGACATGTTCTTTCTGGCCTGGGAGCAGCGTGGAGGAACGTGCTGTTCTGTCACATGTGGGCGTTGGGATTCGCTCGGCAGCCCGTGTTTGCGGGGACTGTCGTATAAGTGAAATATTCTTGAGCACGGCGTAAAACACCAATCAAATAAATAAATAAATCATGTATACTTCCTTTCTTAATTAAGGGCTAAAACGTTGTTATTCCATTAATCAAAGGCCGTCTACACTCCCATCGTTTTCAGGTAGCTTAATGCAAGCGCATAAACAATTAGGCAGTAGGCATATTGCCACAAATAAAACCGCTGGGTAGCCAGGGTAGCTACATTCTATATGCACCTAATTGCTTATATTCGACATCCAGCTGTTGTGAATGCTCCCTTAGTGTACCCTAGATATTTTTGTTAATCTAATAGCAGTAGGCATATTTGAATGAATCAAACGTTTAGTAATTAAGTAGCCTACAGCTTACTATCAATATCCAACGTCCAGCTCTTTTAGATGCTGTCGTTGTCCATTTTTTTTTGCTCATGTACATGTGCTTGCAAAGGGAAAACAGCTCCTACTACAAGCGTCACACAGAAGTCTACTGCAACAACCGGTGTAACAACAACAACAACAAGTACAACAACTTCAACAACAACCAGTAAGTGTTTGATTGGCATCTATATTTCCTAAAGAAATTCGAAACATTAGAAACCGCACCAAGTTAATGCAGCAAGGTTTGGCATGTCCAGTATAACAAGAACTGTGTTCGTAGGAGAGAAGACATTGGGGAGGAAGGAAGCTTCCATTTACAGCATGGCCATGTTGAGTATTACTCAGTGGTCGTACTGGTACACATATTGTTTAGTTATCATACACTATTTATATCTCTAATTTCGCCAAGTTACTATCGGATGACGGAGCCCTATATAGTATAACAGCTGATATATAGCTACATGCACAACGGTTGACCGTATTGTTTCCACATAAGTAATTGTGTAGAATTTACAATTTGTATTCGCTATTCTGCTGTTTCGGATCCTTACGTAGCCTGATTAGTTTTGCTCATTTATTTATTTCGTTAAATCCGAAGCATTCACTCACCCATTTATTTATTTCGTTAAATCCCATGAACTCACTCACTCACTCACTCACTCACTCATTTACTTATTTGCTAAGGGAACCCTACATCAAACATCTCACAGAGAGCCACTGCAACGACCGGTGCAACAACAACCGGTAAGTGTCCAGTTTGGTAATCTCTCTCTGCTATAGGATCTCCCATAGATGTTAAGATGAGGACAGCGGGCCAACGCCTCAAACTTGATTTCAGTCCGAAGACGGATACCAGATTTAAAGAACTTTATTTTTGTATGATTTGATTGTTTGACTACTACTTAGACTTTAATATTTGGGGACGTTCATTTAAAGGAAGCAAATCGTGAATCCCTCTTCAATAGCTGTACCAGTGATGTGAAAACAGTGCATTAGATCACAGATAAGTAGGTACGGTAGTTCACTAATAATTCACTAACAATATTTGCAATTAGGCTTTTTCAGATGTATTCTTAGCCTAATTTTTTTGCACATGTATTTGCTAAGGGAAACCCACGACAACCATCACCCAGCAGGCCACTCCAACAGCAGGTTCAACAACAACAGCTACAACAACAACCCGTACAACAACAACAGCCAGTAAGTGTCCAGTTGAAAATCTCTCTCCCGCAGCAGTTGGAATCCACAAATTAACGGAAAGGTCACAGATTTCACCCGAAAGGCCAGAATCAGTCTCTAGTTGGATTCTTGGGTTAACTTTACATTTTCAAAAGTGGGGTTCAATAGCCCTCTATCAAAGGGAGGCAAAACTTGTAACTTTTGCATCAACTGTCCCCAACTTGCATAAAATCATCAGCCATTTCAAGAACATCAAAAAATCGCATGTGAACCAACCTGGGTTTTTCTTTCTTAACTAAGGACGGCATCGGGATAGGAACTGTCAAAAGTTCGACAGAATCGTAGCGAATAATATGATGGATAAGTTTCAAAGTTAATATGCTGGCTTCTCACATCAGTAATGGAACTTGTGGATTATTGTATATAGTAATTTTAATTACTAATTGTTAATTATAAAGCCGTAACTGCTGATTGGTAAAACTAATTACTTTATAAGTGTTAGATCTTTACTAAACTGCTTCCATACGAACAATGGAATATATACAGCGAGTAGAAATTTGCGCTTGTGCCGTTAACTCTATTGTTTCTTGCTTTCAGGAAGTAATGTTACACAGTCTACTTTCATGTCAAACTCTCAGTCAGGTAAGAGTTCGATTACCAGAACTGTGAGGGACTAAAGACTAAACTTAAACCATAAACTGCCAGTCCAGGTAGGAGGTTAGTTGTTAGTCTATAATCTTTGATCTGAAGTGAAAGCACAACATTTCATCCTCATCATCATGTTTACTATGGGGTACGGGCCTGGTCATACCTAATACCCTAAAAATGATATTGGGTGCTGCCTCGCCTGGCGCTCAGTACTGAGATGTTAGGGAAGGAAGTATGACTAGTTGGCCCGGTGTCAGTATAATGTGATGAGTGGGGTGTCGTATCTGGTGTTTTCGGCATGACACCTCAGTTTCGGCAGCAATTTGCCCGCAAGGACTCGCCCTGCCACAAGTAGACACAGTATATGCTCGCAAACGTAATGATACTTCTTCGTCATATGACTGAAAAATTGTTAAGTACGATGTTAAACCTCTGGCCTACATGCATAAGCCGACATACCAGTAAGGTTGCACGGAGTTGGCCCCTGTCGCTGATGGCCATAGCGCTTTGGATTGAACAGCCATGAATATCACGACCGGGGTACAACCCTTGTGTTGCGTCGATAATTTGCATACAGGAACGCTCAGGACCCGAGTTGGGTTGAGTCTTATGCTCCGTGTATGTCGAGCTTCAATGTGTCTGTTGTTCTGTCTATACATATACCTGTATACGTGATATATTTGATGTTTTCATCCAGTGGTGGGTAAACCTAGCTGATGCAGATACTATTCGCAGATACTATTTTTTTGTACTAAGTAAAAAAAAAATACAATAATGTAAAGCAGGAACGGTATACTTTGGGTAGATAAGTGTACGTTTGCCATGATTAAACCTATTTTACAAGAGGCCATGGATGATTCAATCCGTCAGATTTAACCCTTGTGGAATGCAAATATGACATGATCTATTTCATATATGTGGTTATATGATTCGATAAATCGCGTAGTCAGAATCCTGCGTATACAATAATTTTATCATATTTGCATCTAACAAATCGCATAGTGTAGACGCGGCGTGAGCGATTTAACCGACTGCTCGTCTTTCCTATGGTTGCGCGTTTTGACTTTTCATATTTACCGCTTTCATCATCACCACCTCTCATCTTTTTATTTACAATTTTGTTATCTAAAAGAAAAATATATTTTCTTCCAAACATTTTAAACATCATAACGATGGTTTAAGATCATCAATTTTATTCACTATGACAGACACCTTTGTGTCAGTTCAACTATTCAATTGCGTGTCTTTATTACACCTTCTTATTATTCCAGTGACCAACGTGACAGACGTGCTACTGAACTCTACGGCGCAACCAGGTAAGCTTACACAGATTTTTTTTTTAATATGTAAAAAACCCAAAGCACTCTCTATTTATATACTGGATTTATTAATTTGTTTGGTGTTTAGTAGAGTAGTCAAGATGTTATCACTCGTAAGATGGTCAACCTTATGGTTTTAGCAAATTCGCGTGCCCAGAGTAGGTCTACATGATAGTGGCTTTCTGGGTTCTCTGATCGATCAATGTTCACTTGTACAGTTTTACTTCAAAATATAAGCGGTTCCGGTTTTATTCGTTACATAATTACTCAGTGATATGATACGGAAATATATGGTGTCAGTAATCCTGATATCAGGCGACGTGTCAGCGGAGCTCAATATGATGGTTACTTACACCATATATTACCGTACCCTATCACTGAGTAACCTTGTAGCGAATTTATCATGCAAAGATTCATCAGTTCGGGGCAGAAGACTGCTTATTCATAACCCAACAAAGGGAGATAACTTAGTCAGCTGACACATTTGACGTCGTCTGCAGGATTCGAGAATACATCTGTACCCCACGTGACCGATGTTGTCCATCTTAAGAACTTAATTTATATTTACCGCTTTCATCATCGCCACCACACATCTTTTTATTAACGATTTGCTTGTCTAAAAGAAAAATATATTTTCTTCCAAATATTTTAAACATCATAACGATGGTTTAAGATCATCAATTTTATTCACTATGACAGACACCTTTGTGTCAGTTCAACTATTCAATTCCGTGTCTTTATTACACCTTCTTATTATTCCAGTGACCAACGTGACAGACGTGCTACTGAACTCTACGGCGCAACCAGGTAAGCTTACAAAGGTTTTTTTTTAATATGTAAAAAACCCAAAGCACTCTCTATTTATATACTGGATTTATTAATTTGTTTGGTGTTTAGTAGAGTGGTCAAAATTTTTTCACTCATAAGATGGTCAACCTTATGGGTGGAGCAAATTCGCGTGCCCAGAGTAGGTCTACATGATAGTCGCTTTCTGGGTTCTCTGATCGATCAATGTTCACTTGTACAGTTTTACTTCAAAATATAAGCGGTTCCGGTTTTATTCGTTACATGATTACTCAGTGGTATGATACGGAAATATATGGTGTCAGTAATCCTGATATTAGGCGACGTGTCAGCGGAGCTTAATAGGATGGTTACTTACACCATATATTTTCCTATCCTGTCACTGAGTAACCATGTAGCAAATTTATCAAGCAAAAATCCATTAGTTCGGGGCAGAAGACCGCTGATTCACAGCCCAACAAAGGGAGATAACTTACTCAGCTGACACATTTGACGTCATCTGCAGGATTCGAGAATACATCTGTACCCCACGTGACCGATGTTGTCCAATGAAAAGCGGAATATTTTGTTTGAAGCTGGTTCTTTGTTCCCAGTATCTTCATCGAAGTCGTCTCTTCGGAGTATTTACGATCACTGACGGAAAATAAACGTATCGTATAGAGAGTTGATCACGGAATGTAAAATATATCTCATAAACGAGAATAAAGATGTCTCTTTTTTTGGCATATTTTCCTTCATGTTCTTCATTTATCCTTTAAGAACTAACGGAGTATGGAATTTCCAACTTTGCTCTATTTTACTTATGTATTTATAGTTTTGGACTACTGACTACTTTTTTACTAATGAAGAGTACAATTTGATAGTTTGCTCTGTTTTATTTACATCCGATCTTTTTAATTTATTAGTGAAGTGCAGAATTATGTACAGTTATGTTCTTACAGTATGTTTTAATTGATTAATGAAGTCTACAATTGTACATTATTTGTATGTCTGTCTCAAATAGTAACACCGGCCACGACATCGGACACAGCGATTTACGTATACGTTTTGGCCGGTTTAGGAGGCACCTGTGCGTTGTTGTTGTTGCTGATGGGTATTATATTTGCGAGGTAATCAACGTATTTAATTTGCATAAATTTAAAAAGGTTTGTGAGGTATTGAGCGATATAGGCCTACCCAGGATGCTCGGTTTTTCTTCCTTCCCAGATAAACTTAACTGCCACTTTAAATGTTGTACTAAATAAAAGCTGTATTATCAGAAGTAATGTCTTCTCTAAAATGACGTCAATTCGCCTATTTTTTGAGTCTTGGAATGAAAATGGAATTTCTAACGCGATTTACCTGTTCACCACTATAGCCCCCGGGGGTTGGATGATTGTTTAGAAGGACTTTCCAGTTTTTCTTTATACTAGAACCAATTTAAGCGAGTATTCTTGATGAAGCCTGAAGTACTAATTAAACAAATCAGTATTATTTTTAATAATAATCAATACTTTGTTGCACATGACAAATTGGTCCATCAGAATAGAGACAACAGACAACCGACACCATGTATGTTGTTAGCGATTGGCTTACTCTGTTCGAGTGAATTTTGTCTGGCAAACATAATGAGCACGTAAGCTACACATATTGACTCTAAGCTATTTATTTATTTCTGCATGATCAACTGCCTAGTTCTGCTCTATTGTTGATATATAAGTGTAATACTGTTGATTTTAGCTGTCAAGTTGAAAAAAGAAAAACCAAGCGAGCGAATAGAAGAGCCACGTCATCACCAGTTGGTCAGGACGGAAGAGTGACAAATGGTCTCAGCGCTATGCCTACTTTGTTTGACTACTCGTTCCCGTTTCCGGCCCGCCAAATGCGCGAGAATGCAACAATGAGTGCGAGCTTGGGGAAATTAGCAAACAGGATGGACCAAAATCGTACTGGGGTGAACACTGAGCGACTGCGGAAAGAGGGCTTTGAAAACAAAGGCTTTCTTCCATCGGAGGACTCCGGTGCGGGTTCCATCAGCACTGTGTTCCTTTCCAGCCGAGGCGGCGACGATGCTATGCGTGAAGAGAATATTGTGACCAACAATGTGTACGCCCATAGAATCGATCCTATCAGTGGAGATGACATCCACGTGGACGATGAGGAAATGCTGCCGCCGCAAATCGGAACGGGTACAACTGGTGCCTCCCTGCATATGTACGACAACTCTCCCAGAAGGATGGCGTCTCAATCGACCTCAAGCTCATACTCCGATGTGTTTAAATATCCAACGAGCGCGATAACTCGGTTCTAGCCTAATAAACAGAGTGGACTAGACACAAAGGGGATATGCGAGGTATAAATTCATATCAAATAAAGAAGTAATGGTCTTTGAACTATCGGACATAGCTGTCATCAAAAGACTGTTTTAAGAAAGGAATTAGTTATCTGTGGTATGCATGCAAAACCAGATCTTTTATTTCTATTTGTATTGTTGTTTTATTTTGTTTTGATCTGTTTTTTTTCCTTTAACTATCATGTTTAGTTCTTACTCATACTTTTCTTTATTTAAGAAAAAAAAGTGTGGCTGTAAAGTAGAATTTGCAAATTGAATTTATCTGTTCATCTATCTACAAATTATTGTTGAGTATAGCGTAAAACATTGGTCAAATAAATAAATAAATTAATAAATGAATAAATACACTACAATATTATTCATGCCGCTGCTTGTGTGGGTTGTTTAGTTATTAGCGTGTTTGTTTGAAGGGCCGTCGTTAGTATTTTGGAAATTCCACGTATATTTCACTGGCTTTTCAGCGTTAGATATGGAAAAGTCACTTTCACCACATTTTGTAGAAAAGCATTTCACAACACTCTTCTTCCACTATTTCGCTATATCTGAAACCATTTACGAAAAAATGATAAAGTTATGAACTGGCCCCAGAATGATAAAAAAGCCTAAAATATGTACTATGCTGTTTCACGTGTACTGTGTATACACATTCGTCATTGAGCTCATGTCTAGTTATTTATTTACTTATTTGATTGGTGTTTTACGCCGTACTCAACAATATTTCACTTATACGGCGGCGGCCAGCTTTATGGTGGGTGGAAAGCGGGAAGAGCCCGGGGGAAACCAACGATCATCCATAGGTTGCTGGCAGACCTTCCCACATACGGGTGGAGAGGAAGCCAGCATGAGCTGGATTTGAACTCACAGCGACCGCATTGATGAAAGGCTTTTGGGTTATTACGGTGCGCTAGCACGCTAACCAACTGAGCCACGGAGGCCCCAAGTTCATGTCTAATCAATTTATTTGAATGGAACACAAGCGTTAAATCTGAATTACGGTAATGTTTATAGATATATTAAAATAGAAAATTGGCTAAAGATCCGATTTTACCCTTTTGATAAAGGAAAAGTTAAAATTTAAGCACAAAAGCTTATCCCACATGCATGTTATGCTCGCTGACAGCTTATAAATGCAGAAACATGTCAGGCTCATACCAGAACGTGGTTCCAAATACCGACCATATGTTTTTTCTTCAGTATACTTTCCTACCAGAAGTTAAAATTTCAAAAGCAATTGGAAACTTTTTACTAATAAGTTTTTCACGGCCTTTTACATGAAGATTACGTGACTTTTATGCTTTCTCCTTCAAGACTACTAAGAGAATTATGGAATAGATCTGATACCTACCTCTCACCATAAGGCCCTGAATTAAGTAATTTTCGTTTCGACGCCAGTTTACGGTGTGTGGGTGGTGTATCACGTCGTGTGCCTTAAGCATGATGTGCCGAAGTTAAGCATGCCTAAAATGGCGGCTTAATGCTTCGAAGTATAATTAAAGACGAGACAATGTCTGGGCTGTCGTGAACAAACACGGTTAGCAGGTGAGATTTCACGGTAGTTGCTAGATAGTACATGCGTTCATCTTGCACAGATAGATCTATCGGGTCAACGTCATTTCGCCACGTCAGTTTGCCTCATCTGGTGAGACTTAGAAGGGTGGAGACATAAAGACGCAGGTACACATATTCAAGTATCCTTAATCACAACTGTGAGAAAATTCTGTCGGTATGATTCGTTGAATTGCCCAATTTACCAGGTCGTATATTGCCGGACTCCAGGGATATATTAGTTCTTAACAGGGGTCACAGGCGGTTAGATATATATCCCCAGTGTCAAGGTAAGACGAGAAGACGTAACATGTAAAAAGAAAATGTTACAAATGAAATATTCTGTCATAGCCTTTGATCATGACCGTTGTCAGAAAGAAACTGTTTCGCGCCTCATACTAAGGATCAAAGTGTGACAAATGTTTTTCCTGAAAATTCTAAAAAAAAAGTGAGCCTGATGTGAGAATTTCTCGTTCTTGCTATGCTGAAAAGGTAAGACTTTAAAGAGTTTGCTTCACGTAGAATCCTTCGAAAACTTTTAGAGGATGTGACGCTGTATAATCTTCACTCTTTGCACAGCGTGACACACGTGACAGTTCCAGCGTGACACACGTGACAATTCCAGCGTGACTGGAGGGTTGGCAGTCAGAGACTTCACCAGCGGAAGGCCTACCACCATTATTGTCATTCAAAACGAAATCAAAATCCACACCTTCTCATCAGAATCATCTTCACGACGTTCTTCTTGCGTCCTATACACTAAACAAATAATCTATTATTTTAACAAAAGTCGAAATATGTCGTTTATTATCCAAATTAATATGTTGAACCAGCAATTCAATCATATTTTTTTTTCCTTTTTTTTTTATTTATTCACAAAATCAGATTTCAGGCACGTGTTAGCTTTATGATGGAAAGAAACCCACGACCATCCGCACGTTGCTGAAAGATCTTTCCACGTACGGCCGAAGAGGAAGCCAGCGTGAGCTGACTCATGTGTCATGGCGCCTTGCTGACCTCCACGTGTCTTGACATAAGCAAGTTCTCGCAACGTGCGAGAAAATTTCTTATGCATATGTCACGTCCTCATTTAAGCATTTATATACCTGAATGCATGTTGTACTTCCATTAAACCAAGCGATTGTGCCAAATGTACACCCTATACCCATCATTAAAAAAAATCACAAAAATCTTGAAACAATTTTTATAGTCTTTTATATTTTTATTCTCACTTTTAAGCGAACCTTCATGCCTCTCCAACCGAAACGTGTTCGGAAAAATGGAAATATATTTCTAGATTTGATTTAATATGTATCGACAGTAGCAGTAGCATTCTCGTGATAACTTCTTATCTCAATGTAGGCCCAACGCCAGCAGCTGAAAACCAACTCAGCTGACAATACGTTTAAACAGGCCCTATATATAAACGTAGGTTCTACATGTAAACGCACATACACGTGTGTACTTTAACATCACAAATGTTTACAAACTACCAGAAGTGAAAACTCAGGAAAACTATTACGTATACCTCATGACAGGTCCATGCCAATTCAGTTAGCATGCTTTACCACTGATGTACATCCTACTGATTACGTCAGCAGTTAAGAGAATAGAACAGTTAAGTGTAATCAGAATAACGTTATCCTTGCCCGGATGAAGAAACGGCCCGTCAGAGGCTAAATCTGTCCGTAAGTTTCTGACCTAGTACGTCTGTACATAAGATTCTGATCTGGTACATCTGTACATAAGATTCTGATCTAGTACATCTGTACATAAGATTCTGACCTAGTACATCTGTACATAAGATTCTGATCTAGTACATCTGTACATAAGATTCTGATCTAGTACATCTGTACATATGATTCTGACCTAGTACATCTGTACATAAGATTCTGGTCTAGTACATCTGTACATAAGATTCTGATCTAGTACATCTGTACATATGATTCTGACCTAGTACATCTGTACATAAGATTCTGACCTAGTACATCTGTACATAAGATTCTGATCTAGTACATCTGTACATAAGATTCTGATCTAGTACATCTGTACATAAGATTCTGACCTAGTACATCTGTACATAAGATTCTGATCTAGTACATCTGTACATAAGATTCTGATCTAGTACATCTGTACATAAGATTCTGACCTAGTACATCTGTACATAAGATTCTGGTCTAGTACATCTGTACATAAGATTCTGATCTAGTACATCTGTACATAAGATTCTGGTCTAGTACACCTGTACATAAGATTCTGGTCTAGTACATATGTACATAAGATTCTGATCTAGTACATCTGTACATAAGATTCTGATCTGGTACATCTGTACATAAGATTCTGATCTGGTACATCTGTACATAAGATTCTGATCTGGTACATCTGTACATAAGATTCTGATCTAGTACATCTGTACATAAGATTCTGACCTAGTACATCTGTACATAAGATTCTGATCTAGTACATCTGTACATATGATTCTGACCTAGTACATCTGTACATAAGATTCTAATCTAGTACATCTGTACATATGATTCTGACCTAGTACATCTGTACATAAGATTCTGACCTAGTACATCTGTACATAAGATTCTGGTCTAGTACATCTGTACATAAGATTCTGACCTAGTACATCTGTACATAAGATTCTGATCTGGTACATCTGTACATAAGATTCTGACCTAGTACATCTGTACATAAGATTCTGATCTGGTACATCTGTACATAAGATTCTGATCTGGTACATCTGTACATAAGATTCTGATCTGGTACATCTGTACATAAGATTCTGACCTAGTACATCTGTACATATGATTCTGACCTAGTACATCTGTACATAAGATTCTGGTCTAGTACATCTGTACATAAGATTCTGATCTAGTACATCTGTACATAAGATTCTGATCTAGTACATCTGTACATAAGATTCTGACCTAGTACATCTGTCCATAAGATTCTGATTCAGTACATCTGTACATAAGATTCTGACCTAGTACATCTGTACATAAGATTCTGACCTAGTACATCTGTACAGAAGATTCTGACCTAGTATATCTGTACATAAGATTCTGATTCAGTACATCTGTACATAAGATTCTGATTCAGTACATCTGTACATAAGATTCTGATCTAGTACATCTGTACATAAGATTCTGATCTAGTACATCTGTACATAAGATTCTGACCTGGTACATCTGTACATAAGATTCTGACCTAGTACATCTGTACATAATATTTTAACCTAGCAGTGAACTTTCTGACAGTCTCGGTGGGGAAACCATACTTGTTCTCCGCTTGTTGTTCCAAATAATTAAACATCTATTTATCATGAATAAGCTTTTCGTTTGTTTTGTCTGCTGTCTTTTTCCCATATAAGAACTACGTTGTATCGACTGATTGTCTTACAAAGTGTTGATTTAATTGAATTGAACGCCACACATGGAAAAAACTGCTGCAAGTTTTTGCAAAAACATTCCAATTTGTAAATGTTTTAATGATTAAGATCCACTCTTGACTGTGGATAATGGAGGACGGACCACAGAAGATTCTATTCACACATAGAGAGGAGAAAATGTCCAGAGGGGAATACGTCGGGGAGGGGGGGGGGAATAAGTCCGGTGGGGGGGGAATTCCTACAGTCCAGAACGGATATAGAGTGAACTAGAATTAGCCGAAAAATAAGGTTTATGATCGCATTTTAAATTTTGCCCTAAGTTAGATGGCTTTGCAGAATCGACCTCTGTTTTCAGGACGTGATGTTTGTGAGCAGTAGAGACTTCCATACTTAGTGGTAATTATGTAGATTTCTCAGTGGCATTGGTTAACTCGTGAAGAAAACAGTCATCTAATCAAAACATAAAAAATTATGAATTTAATATTTATTATAAATGCTGAAACCCATAATTTGTATATTCATCCACGTAGACAAGAAATCTACATGCGTGGATTGATTTATTTCTTTATTCGATTGGTGTTTTATGACGTACGTAAGAATATTTCACTTATACGATGGAGGGCAGTATGATGATGGAAGGAAACAGAGCACAGTCCAGGGGAAACCCACGACCATCTGTAGGTTGCTGACAGACCTTCCCACTTATGACCGGAGAGGACGCCAGTACGAGCTGGACTTGAATTCACATCAACCGCATTGGTGAGAGGCTCCTGGGTCAAATAAATTTAGCTCACAACAACTGCATTGGTGAGATGATATTCAAGATTTGTCACGCAAAACTCCTTACAGTGGGTTGAGTAGGCCTACAGATCTGGGACTATTATGTACATATAGAATAGTCCCAGTAAGGGTAAACCAGGAAGTAACATGGTACCACCAAGGGAACAACGATTGTAAATGCCAGAAAATCATCATAGTTTGTTGCCGGTATTGTTATATATAATTGCTATGTAATAGTATTTGTACATGTTTAAAATGACAATAAGCCATCTTTTATGTGGTGAAGTGTACGAGGTGAAGTAGCTGTGAATGTCATAAATTGTAATAGCTTATGCACATTAACGGTGCAATAAATATATTGGAAAAACATTTATAGCAATTTACTTAATTTATTAAAGACTTTAAAAAAATTATCTAAAGTTTCTAAAAACAGTTGATGAAATTTACTTAATATACTTTATAGTTTGTTTGTTTTTTTGTTTTTTTTTTGTCATTTTTTATTTACATCATTTATACATATTGCAAAGAAAATTCCCATTGATAGCAACAGTAAAATCCCGCTTTTAGTTGCATTTCTATACAGCAGATGTTTTGGATCTTGAGACTTATGAAGTCTTGGACATTAGCATACTGGGCATTTATTTTAAACACATCACGGTTTTTAAAAAGGTACATAGCCCACATGGCTGGGTATGTTGTATATATGAGACATACATGCCCCACGCACCAGTTATCTCCCTTGCCGAAGCCAGCTTGATGATCGTAATCGCATTTCACCACAGTCGACTCCGTCCCTGGCAGGATTAAAGCACTAAAATCGATAATTAATAACACAAACATAGTTTAGGCTGGTACGATACGAGCAGTGGTTTACTGGTAATCGTTATTTTTGCAGATATTTGGGTACGGCTATTCCGGGTTTTCTTGTATTTCGTGTTTTCATTTGGGTTATTAGGCCGTCCCGGTTTTGGGTTAATCACGCAGGTTTAAGTTTTAACTACTCCCACAAGACATCGCGCCTCAGATACCTCAAAGGTTGCCGGGGATGACTTCCGGTCTCAAGACTAGGTTTTTTCTCATGGACGCAAAGCTACATGTACTGCATTCCAGCAAGAAATATTCACGGTATACGGTTAAATTGATTCATTAGGCATAAACCTAGCGACGAAAAGTACATGCTGGAAACCAGTGTGTTGGGAGATAAGGTAAGCTTATAGCAGAGGCTGGAGAAATCGTGTTCAGCCGTCCGTTTACTTTTTCGGTTCCAACAACAACGGGTAACAATATAATATTGTTCAAATGTTTTACAATGTATTGTGCAATTTTCGGGGCAACGATCCATGATAACATGGCAAAAGGGATCGTTTAGGTGTGAAAAAATACGGTGTCAGGAGGATGTAAATGCTACTGTGCTTTTTTTTTTTTTTTTTTTTTTTTTTTTTTTTTTAACTCCTGTACATCTTGACAGCCCTGACATTCTCAAATTCCTAAAGGTAATAAGTTACCTCCCCTTGTTAGAGGAGCGCCTTCTCTCAACTTGATGTTTCAGTTGGATTAGTTCTGCATTGACCATTATGGATAAACATGGTCATAAGATATAAAGTTGTAAAAAGGTTTATGCCAGTTATTTGTTTACAACAGAAAGATGTACAAGTAGGCCTAATGAACCAAAAATTAGAACTGTATGGCCACAGCAACACAGTGTATTTGAAGCTAGTTTCAGTGACATGTGCACATATATTTGGTGGAATAGCATAGCAGTTTACAAATGGTAAATTGTTCATGTGATCTCAATGAACTATTGACATGTGTGCTTTTCGACCAAAAAACTTTTTCATACACTTTAACGAGAACAAATTATTTGAGTGCGAAGTTCGTGTGTTTTTACAATGTGTATGTGCTAGACTTGCCCATCTCACATGTACATGTACTTATAGGTTGTGAACTGCTATGCTGTTAGCAGGACTTCCTGTGTGGGAACAAGCATCACCATGCAGAACTTACACAAACATGCAACCAACTTAGAGGCAAAAAAAAAAACATTAAAATAAAGTGTTTGTCAGATGAAAGACCGTTAAACACTGTCCAGGAAAATTGTTTGATTTATTTTTTTTTAGAATTTTTCGAGCCAACTGAGATGCATTTAAAATATAGGATTCTATTGTGGCCTGTTGGGACCCAGAGAGTATCATTGACGTCACAGCAATATTTTGGCTTGAAATAGTTCATTTGAAGGTCCATTTGTTAAATGCATTCATAGCTCTCTAAATGAACATACATGTACATTTTGAATCATGAAATAAAACAATCTTAGTCTCAAGTGCTACAGTGATATCACTAGTCCCAATATGGTCAGAAAAGGCCATAGTAAAATCCAAAGTTTTAAATGCATTTTACAAGGTGGAAAAGTTTTATAAAAAAAATAGATCAAACTATTTTCCTAGACAATGTTTAATGTTCTTTATTTATTTATATATTATTTATTTGATTGGTGTTTTACACATATATTTCACTTATACGATGGCGGCCAGCATTAGGATGGGCGAATAGCGGGCAGAACCCAGGGGAAACCCATGACCATCCGCAGGTTGCTGGCATCATATACTACCAGAGATGACATAAAATTCATTTTTTGAAGGTTATATTGTACTAAAATGTGTGAACAATGTCAGATATGACAGAGTTTAGTGACACGGTTTAGAATAAAGTTAATATCAGTTTAGGTAACTGGTCGCCTTCCGTCAAAACATATTAAACTCCGCCCAATATCGAGCACACCATCGCTTTTGGAAAACTTATGACCTCACCCGAGGCAATGCATTCTTTTTGTCAAAACCAAGCTTATGCAGTTTAACATCATGAATTAGAACAGTATTTAAACGTCATGCTCTTTGCAAGAATATAGACATCCAACATATCCATGCGTAGAACTTGTGTTGTTATGTGTCAGTGACTAAAGGCAGTTTTGGTAGCTGATTTTACACACAGCTAAATATAGGTTACTGGCTAAAAGAAATACTCAAGAACTTTTCACATATACAACAGTAGTCAGGTTTATCCATTCTCAGTCTTAACACACCAATACCTGACAAATCTCCTGACTTTAAAGTCACATCAGAAGTAGCAACAGCTGGATTTGAACCTGGGACCTCATTGTTCCAGATCTGATGAACTGCAGCAGAATACAACGCATTTGCAATTCTTCTGTTAAAGCCACACTATAGACCATGCAGCAGCCATACAATACTGCTAAGTGACAGGGTAGCTAGTGTTGTAACACAGCCTTTTGTGCATTACCACAAAGTTTAAACCTGATGTGCAATGACAATGAATGGTCCCTTGTATGTACTATAGTGTGGTATACACATGTGTGCAAAGCCTCTGTTCATTACATGCAGTACTTTTTGAGATACCACCTCTAACATATGTGTTTGATGGCGAAGTATTTCTTATGGTACACGATTTTTTGCTCACCTGTTCAAAGTACAGGTGTAGCTTATGTCGTACACTGAGTGTCGGCAACTATTAACAGGGAAAGTAATGTTAAAAACACAATGTTAGTGATGGTATCTTAAAAAGTGCTGCAAGTATTCAGATCAGAGTTTGCATATATGTAGAGCACAGTAGCACAAGGGGAATATTGTATTGTTGACTCAGTGTGTACATATTAAATACCATACATTACTGAATTCCTGACT
Organism: Liolophura sinensis; assembly: GCF_032854445.1. Taxonomy (NCBI): domain Eukaryota; kingdom Metazoa; phylum Mollusca; class Polyplacophora; order Chitonida; family Chitonidae; genus Liolophura; species Liolophura sinensis. The sequence continues at coordinate 15,241,975 of NC_088296.1, forward strand.
TAGTGTATTGTGTTAGAATAACTTTTTAAACAAAATGTTAGGGGTGGTATCTCAAAAAGTACTGCATTTATTGAACACAGGGTTTGCACACATGTAGAGCACAGTAGAACGAGGGGAATATTGTATCGTTGATTGGGTGTGTAGATATTAAATATTGTAAATTACTGAATTCCTGACTTAAGCATATTGTCTGTTAGAATAACTTTTTAAACAATATGCTATAGGTGGTATCTCAAAAATTACTGGATGTATTGAACACATGGTTTGCACACATGTAGAGCACAGTAGCACAAGGGGAATATTGTATCGTTGATTCAGTGTTGACATATTAAATACCGTAAATTACTGAATATCCTGACTTAGTGTATTGTGTTAGAATAACTTTTTAAACAATATGTTATAGGTGGTATCTCAAAAATTACTGGATGTATTGAACACAGGGTTTGCACACATGTAGAGCACAGTAGCATGAGGGGAATATTGTATCATCGATTGGGTGTGTAGACATTAAATTCCGTAAATTATTGAATTCCTGACTTAGTGTATTGTGTTAGAATAACTTTTTAAACAATATGCTATAGGTGGTATCTCAAAAATTACTGGATGTATTGAACACAGGGTTTGCACACATGTAGAGCACAGTAGCACAAGGGGAATATTGTATCGTTGATTCAGTGTTGACATATTAAATACCGTAAATTACTGAATTCCTGACTTAGTGTATTGTGTTAGAATAACTTTTTAAACAATATGTTATAGGTGGTATCTCAAAAATTACTGGATGTATTGAACACAGGGTTTGCACACATGTAGAGCACAGTAGCATGAGGGGAATATTGTATCGTTGATTGGGTGTGTAGATATTAAATTCCGTAAATTATTGAATTCCTGACTTACATGTAAGTGTATGCTGTATTATGATTAATTTTAAACAAAATGTTAAGGGGGGTATCTCAGAAAGTACTCCATGTATTGACCTGATGTTTTACAAGCATGTAAAGCACAGTGACATAAGAGGGATGTTCCATGGCTGATGCTCTGTATGCATATTAATTACTGTAAATTATCAGAATTCATGATTTCAGTGCTTTATGTATTAGGCTGAAGTTTTGCATTAATGTGCCTCCTGCTAGTTAGATATCAGAATGGCACATGGTGACGGTGCCCACAAGAAAGGGGCAGGGTGCAGCGCCATTCTAAATAAGCCCATATATAGCTAGGGGTACCATATGACATGCATAACAATGAAACATGGATGGTGTTTTGTCATACCTGCCAAAAGTGGCTTGAAACACATGGGGTAAAATTTTTACTACTTTCTCTTGTAAGAATGCATTTAAATCTTGTTCCTTTTGGATATAAACTTAACTTGTTAATAGCTTTTTCTGTATCACATTCTATCAAAGCAACTAAATCTATTTGTGTCTGATTGGTATGTTCCTTTTTATCAGATGAGTTCCGTGATATGCAAATGAGAAGATACCAGAGGAAGAGATGGAGACAGAAGGTGCTTCCCTGACAAATACAACAGGTGTCTGGTCCATAAAGGTAGAAGCTGACGATGCTACAGATGAACCTCAGGTGTGGTATGTCGTCAAGCAAGAAGATGACCATGAGTCTGAGGATGAATTACGCTCTGCAGAAAGCCTTCAAGATAACACTCCGTCACAGGGTATGTCAGTTGATGGAACTCTCCCACAAAATGACTGGAAAACTGAAGAAAAATATACACCACATCAGCAGCCATCATCAGTAGTATGTATGACCACGGTGGGTACAAAGACTATGTATGATTCTGAAGTGGGTGCTGTGATGCCAAGTACAGAACCTGTGACGAATTCAGAAAGGGATATTATTCCTAACAACGGCCAGTTGTCACAAAATGTGAAGACAGAACCTATCGAAGCAGACATGCTAGAATGTGGGGCAGGTACTTGTCCAGAAACGGTTGACAGTGATGTCACAAACTTTGAGATACATACAACAGAAATGCCAAAGTTTGGATCAAGTACAGCTCATGTAGTCTTATCCACGCCAGACGCCTGGCACATAGAAGAAAATCCTTTAATGTGCGAAATCTGCGGGATTGGTTTTAAGTACCCGAGCAAGTTGAGGAGGCACACGCGAATACATACAGGGGAAAGGCCCCACACCTGCGATATATGCGGTAAAACTTTCACGGAAGCCTTCAAGTTGAAGAACCACAGGTACAGTCACCTTGACGTGAAGCCCTATACGTGCGAGGTCTGCGGAAAGGGCTTCTCATACTCGTCAAACCTATACCACCACAAGGTGATCCATTCCGAAGAGAGGAGCTTCTCGTGCGACATTTGTGGGAAGAGCTTCAAGCTGATGTTAACCCTGAAGAGACACAGAGGGATCCACACGGGCGAGAAACCGCACGTATGCAAAGTGTGCAACAAGAGTTTCACGCAGACTTCTCAGTTGAAAAACCACATCAGGATTCACACGTGTGAGAAACCTTTTTTCTGCGAGATCTGCTGTCAGACTTTCACAAATTCCTACTCGCTGAATAACCACAAAAGGAAACACAAAAGAAAAAAACGACAAGAAGAGGATGTAAGACGACTGGGGGAGGCCGGGCAAGGAATAAATGCTGAGCGACAAGCGGTGAAAGTGTCCGACTTGACGGATAAAGTAGCGTCATGTTCGAGTCATGTGCGCGCGAAATGTCAAACAATTCTGAGTCTGCTTCTGAGTGACAGTGCATCCAATCTGAGTCAAAAAGGCAAGGTTGCTTCTTGATTTCGCCTTGGAGTGATACTGTTGTCGTACAATAACACTGGAATATGTAAGACACCGTGGGTTTGAAATGACATGGGAGTTTGGCCCCATTACAGAAATGCAAAGCTTTCATGCACCGTGCCAGGAGAAGTTCAGCTTTATGGCCGAGGTTGGTTCGACTTGCTGGATTCAGAAGCTTAAATGTCTAGATTTCATTAACTCTTGGCTTACCAATGCTGACTGTGACCTTATACACTTCAGATGACTTAGGGAATCAGTCGATACCAAATATAAAAACGGGTTCGAGCTGTTACTTTTGGTCATTTTGTTCGCGTGGGCCTAGATTACACGTAAGCTAGATGCGGCGTTATCGTAGCGTTCCAGCCAGCTTTGAACCATGTGGAACACACCTATGGAAATCCTGATACTGGTTATATGAGATTTGAGATATCTTTCAAAATGTTCTAGTATTTAACACGATTAAAGTCCTTCTGTGACTTCAGTTTAGAAAGTATATTACATGAGTTATATTGACCTGTTACGGTATTCTTGTCATTGGTCATGTTGTGGATTTACACTCAACAAAACTATAAACGCACGAAGAAGTTTTTATTCTCTCAGTACTAAGTAACGTGTGAACTCAACAATTACATTGAGTATTAATTTGAAATAGGGCCAGTTGATTTTTGGAAAACACATCAATCAGTGGACAAATAAATAAATTTTGGGGGCATGTTTCATGCAGGGTCATTTTAACACAGCATTTTTTGGTTCTTGCGTTTATATTTTTGTTGAGTACACTAAAAAAATATGTTAAATTTAACAGAAAGTCTGTTGTCTAAGTGATACTTGAATGTACTCTGCTGTTACATCAGATTATTGCGTTAAATATAATACAGATATCCTAAAAACTGAGTGATTCAGGAGCCTCTCACCGTTGCGGTCGTTGTGAGTTCAAGTCCAGCTCATGTTGGCTTCCGCTCCGGTCGTAAGTGGGAAGATTTTTGGATGGCCGTGGGTTCGCACCGGGCTCTACCCGGTTTCCTTCCAACATAATGCTGGCCGCCGTCCCATTTGAAAAAATGACATCATCTGAACGTTGCTCGTATGTATAGGCCCTGTTTTCTTTCAACTTGTCGAATTCGAAGAGTTGATAGGAGAGATCGCATCATGTGAACGTGGCTTTACCGAATGGCAATGAATTGTCTCAAGGGCACACTCGCAACTAGTCAATCCAAAACCCAAAATGGCCCATAGGTAAACGCCCTGCCCTTTAAGGTAGTCCCCAAGCAAGGGGTCGTGGGCGGTATCCATCCGGGGCAGCCACCCAGGTCCTACCACAAGCCGAGGAGAGACAAAGGATGAATAAACATGGTCAACCGAGTGAACGCAAGTCTCCTCATAAGGAAAACATGCAAGCTCACCTGTACAGTCCAAACGCGTGTGAATAAGATAGCCAAACGGTGATAGAAATGAAACCATGTTCTCCAGTTACATGTTTTAAAGCCACTCAAGACAGCATGTAAGACGTACCGTCAACACGGCTTTACCGAATGGAAATGAATTTATGTCCACCCAAAAGCATTGAAGGATACATAAAACGCTTTGTATTTATTTCTTAGTACGGATTTTAGGATGTAGCGTAACATAGAAAAGTGTGAAATCAGCACCTCAGCTTCCTTCTTGGGGATCGGCCCGGATAGCACAGTTGGAAGAGCGTCCGCTTCGGGACCGGTAGATCCAGGATCAATCCTTGATCGAGTCACACCTAAGACTTTAAAAGAGGGAGTTGTAACTTCCTCGCTTGGTGTTCAGCATTAAGGCCATATCATCCCCTTCAGCCTTAAGGGGATAGTGCAACGGCTGGTTGACTCGTATCAGTACAATGGCTCGGGCGGGGCGACTTACTTGCCTTCGACAGTGAAGCAGCACTAAATAAAAGAGCGGTGGAAATCCGTCCTGCAACAAGGAGGCACATTACACGTACATGCACCCTAAGGATTCCTTCGTCGTCATATGACTGAAAAATTGTTGAGTACGACGTTAAACCCCAAGCATTCATTCAAGCACGCACGCAAAATACTGTGTCATATTCAACATAATATCTGATGTAATATAACGGCAAGTCTTTATGCCACAGATGAGAAAGTTTGTGAGTTACGCACCGAAGTGGTTTTCCTGAGACGTAAAGTTCACCGCCATCATATCAGTGAAAAATACTCGAGCTCTTCATTAAACATCAGCCAATTTTTTACGCCAATGGCAGAGATGGCAGACACGTGCATGGAAAAAGGTCGTTAACAACCTGCCAAGGACCGGTTTCCTCCCATCTCTTTTTTTTTGCTTGCCAGCAGTAATTTTATAAGAGATCTTTAAATCTTTTGATGTACCCAGGTCAGTAAAAAGGGATTAGATGTGTATGGGTTTGGTATTTGACAACTTTCTTTCTGACAACTTTAGAGGTATCTATAATTTAATACCAACGAAATCCTCGACCTTTTTAGCTTACCCTTATGTGTGATAGAAAAAGAATACCTATATCCTTTGGAGTGAGTGAGTGAGTGAGTGCGTGAGTGAATGCTTGGGGTTTAACACCTTATCCCTTGGAACATCGGTGTACAAACCGTATGTAATGCGGGACGTCTTAACTTGTAATCCGGTATCTGTACATTACATACTCGACAGCGGGTAGTATAATTGTTCATATAGGCTGGATTATTTAATTATAATCCAGCGCTTGATAAAGCACCATTATAATTTGTTTGAAAACTGTCAAGTTGTGAAACAAATCTGATGCTACACTGGAAGACCTCCAATTACATTTCTAAACCTCACTGAGCTTGTTGTAACGTATAAGCTGAGGGGTTTCGTGTTAACTCGTATTTCGCAACTGTTTGCGTTTACAGTTACAAATATGTAAATAGTCAATACTATCCGTCTTATTCGAGGTCGCGTAACTGAATGCAGCATGGTTGTTTCGTCCAAGGCTTTCAGTCAAGAGTTTTGTCAGCTAGTGTTTTTAATGGCCGAGGTGGTTAGCACACCAGCGCGTCGAAATGACCCAGGAGCCTCTCACCAAAGCGGTCTCTGTGAGTTCAAGCCCAGCTTGCGAGCTTCCTCTCCGGTCGTATGTGGGAAGTTTTTCCATCTACCTGTGGATGGTCGTGGGTTTCCACAGGGCTTTACACGGTTTTCTGCCACCATAATGCTGGCTGCCGTCGTAAAAGTTAAATATTCTTGAGTACGACATAAAACACCAATCAGATAAATGAATAGATTATCAGCTACCTGATGAAAGACATTGATTAATAAATTGACATCGGCTATTCCACAGTTTCCTTCATCCATAAACCCGACCGCGGCCGTTTGATATAAATTCTTTAGAGCTGTTTTAAACACTGCTTAGGTCTTCCAGCAACCTGTGGATGGCAGTGTTTAAGTCTTGAATTTGATCTGAAATATGTGCGTAAGCTGTTGCCACAAAAATGAGATAAATTACAATTAAAAGCCTACACCTCACGGAGTAAAACCAGATCAACTACAACATTAGATAGTAAATGGTCACACTACACCGGTGAAATACGGCCTCTTGTAACTTAATCCGAGTTTGGGGTTTTTTATTCTAACTGTTAGTAAATAGTAGTTATTGACGAGCGCACTAGCACTCTGGCTGAAGCAAAATGAGATTTTTAAAATGCGGTGATGTTAGTTGCAATTTATTAGACGTCCCTGGTCTAGAATTACCTCCAAGTGCTATGTTGTCATCACATGTAACATTCGATAACATTAAAACAGTGCAAAGGGACCAGGTTTCGAGGATGTTTAGTCCAGCACCAGAATCCGCTTTTATGCAGGAATACAGTAGCCTATAAACAAGATGTACTGCATAGAGAGTAACACCAGAGCAGTAACGTCAGTGTGATTGTTGGTAAACGGTCACAACTAAGCCGGTGAAATACGGCCTCTTGTCAGTTTACCTCAATCAGGGTTGTATTCTAATTGTTCTTGTAAATGCATAAATAGTAGCAAATTACACGCCCCCTATCACCGTGGCTTAAGGAGAATTAGGTCAAAAATGCAGTGATGAAAACTGCCATTTATTAGACGTCACTGGTGTCAGAATTACCCAACATGCTGTTTTGTCGTCACATTTAAAAGAATAATATTAAAACAATGCAAAGTGACCAGGCCTAAGGGGATGCTTAGTCCGCTATCAGAATCCTGGTGTATGCGGGAATACAATAAAGGTCCATGAATACTTGACCCCCATGGATATGGATAATTGCTTACCCAAGGACTGTTGCTGGAGATGAGCTTAGAGTAGTATAGCTCGTCACGGTATGGCTGAAATATCCCTGGACAGTCATCGTTGAAGTCGGGAGGAAGTGGTGTCCAATATCTCTGGATGTGTATTACACCACGTGAATGGGTAAATTCAGACAAGAGGGAAACCGTCAACTGCTGCATATGAAATCAGTTAAAATGTGCCGGTGGATCCAACCGCTGTGTCTGGCCACAGTCCACAATTGATTTTCCATTTAACTACATGTTAATGTTTGGCCTCTAAGCACTGTTCCTAAATCACCTAGTAATGAAAACTCCGGGCCTGATAATCTTCGCCCCATGAAACAACGCCAGCTAAATATTCCTGATGAAATTTTTCACTAAATTGACAAACAGTTTACATAGATCAAACCCACCTACGCAAAGGCTGGTGAAACAGGGCTACTTTTGTCTTGTGAACATACAAACCCACCTACGCAGAGGCTTATGAAACAGGGCTACTTTTGTCTTGTGAACATACAAACCCACCTACGCAGAGGCTGGTGAAACAGGGCTACTTTTGTCTTGTGAACATACAAACCCACCTACGCAGAGGCTTGTGAAACAGGGCTACTTTTGTCTTGTGAACATACAAACCCACCTACGCAGAGGCTGGTGAAACAGGGCTACTTTTGTCTTGTAAACATACGCCACCATTCTCTGAAAAGAAACAAATTTTATGCCACGAATGAAACATTAACGCATCTGCTACAAAATGATAGCACATAACAAGCAGATAAAAGGCGAAAAAGGGCAGTCCAAAGGAGCAAGAGAAAATATATAAATATAGCAAGGGATTACATCTGATCCGACTCAGAAACATTAATTGCTGACTATAGCCTCATAACCCACATCATCGCTCTGCAGAGGGACTGTTTCACTGGAGCGCCATGTCGAAGTCATTTACTATGAGACTCGACCACGTGACAGTTTACTGACACATAGATCACACTATACTGAGCAGTGAGAACAGTGATGTACCAAGTTTGCCAAATTATATGTCTAAATTCTGGCCCTAATGGGGCTCTGAACTGGGAATCCTGTTTACTAGGCGGACGCAAATACATCTGGGATGCCAACCGGTCAATTTTTGGCCTGGATTGCCATAGTTGTTGTTGACGATAACCTTGTTGTTCTTGAAATACGCATTTCATGACATCATAAAGACCAGTTCTACTTCTGTATGAAGCTTAGCAACATTTTCTATTCAATATTTCCATACGAAAGATGCACTTTCTCTGTGGGATACGTCTACCGTGCTATGTTTTACATTGTATTCTTGATAACCTAGTTCATATCGCAAAGAATCTCTGAACTCGTTTATGTTAAAATAAACTGTATACTTTCGTGACTTATGGATTTCATGGGTTATTTAGATTTCCTGAGTCATTCCTCGCTAGCTGGAGGAAACACATCGGTTTTTATCACCTCCTGGACCGGAGAGTTGAATTTTTCGCCATGAAAAAAAAATATCTGATTTGCACAGGGGCAACTTTTCCTTTACTGACGCTGTCACAACGCAACGAGATCAAATGCAGGTTTTGAGTCTTTATAAAAAGAGTTTGCAACATATGTTCTGTACTTTGTGATACGAGTTCTTTTCAAAAAAAGAAAAGCACAAATACTAATCATAAATGTCGGCTACAATCTGACACATTAGCTTTTTGTTCAATAACCAGTTTTAAAGTTTAAGGGCTAACGCTGAACAAGTCAGGTCTTTGAATAAATGTATATATCTTTAATGCAAGATAACAAATATACGAGGAAGTGACTAAAAATATAAATATGTAATTTTATGACTTTTAGCACACGTGGGCTGCTGTCCCGTCCTCCACAAAGTCTCGAATATTTCTCTGAGTAGGTCAGACAGCGATTGGGGTTTGCATGTGACTTAGCAATGTCGTCTTGGTATCTTCTCCTACCTTGGGTTCTTCTCGGATTCTGTGTCGGTGCCTTGGGTAAGTGCTTTCCACCTGCTTTTCCATTTTTTCTTATTCCGTACTGCGCATGCGGCGCTCTCTACGCTCGCTTTACATCACTACCAGCACAAGCGAATTTTGTACAAAAATCTTAAACAAGTTAAAGCTACTGCGAACAAGATGATGGGGCAGGAGATGACATCACCAAAGAGAACACAAAAGCTTTGTCGCAATATTCGTCGCTGACTAAAACTGCTTTAGTGAGTATGTATAAAGTATGTATAAACATATTTTTATATCATCATATATGAAACGCCTTAATATTGAGACTACTATTTGTTTATTTATTTTATTGGTGTCTTACGCCGTACTTTTGAACATGTCACTTATACGACGTCGGCCAGCATTGTAGCTTCCCTTAGTAGAGGGCTCGTGGTTTCACTTGGCCACAGTCCACAATTAATTTTCCTTACATAGACATCACAACGAAAGTTCTGGGCCTGATAGTCTTCGTCACCTGAGACAACGTCAGTCAAATTCCTGGTAGGGATTGACCAATGAAATGAGACCAATGAGCCAACGTCAGTCAAAGTCCTGATAGGGATTGACCAATGAGATGAGACCAATGAGACAATGTCAGTCAGTCCTGATAGTGATTGACCAATGAGATGAGACCAATGAGACAACGTCAGTCAAATTTCTGATAGGGGTTGACCAATGAAACTTTTCACAAAAAAGACAAACATTAGATTGGAGTCAAATTCAAAAAGTCAGTGAGTGATCGACCAGGACTTTTCAATACTTTCGTCTACTTTCGTCTGGTGAACAACCACCTGCATTTTCTAAAAAAACATAAAAATGCGTACCCAGATTAAAAGTCTAAAGCACGTACTATAAAACAATACCACCCAATGAGTAGAAAAAATGCAACCCAACGGAGCAAAAACTACATTTCGGCCAGGACACATTAATTGTAGGGTGGAGGCAGGTATACAAAATTCCACATTCATGCACAACAATAACAACAGACGTCAAAACCAATTAACATTACGCCATCTATGGCCATGTTTTAAGCTTAAATGGCTCGTGTGTTTTGTTCCCAAGGCCAATGAAAATATAATCTGAAACAGACGAATGGATTCATTTTCTGGTTGTCTTAGGTCATTTTGGTCTTAATAATAATATGTTACTGCTGGCAAGTCTAGCCCTGACACGCCTGACGGCGATGGCGACAAGAGCAGTAATGATGAAGATAACGGATAACGACGACCAAAGCAATAGCGAAGCTTTCATATTTTATATTTTAGGTGTGTGCACATTACAGCGATGCGATGAAATGGCCTGCAGAAAAGATAACTGCCTGTGTGCGAGTTCACCTTTGGGCTGGGTGCCAACCTTTTCTTCATCTCTATGTTTAAGTAAGTTCTATATATATATATATATATATATATATATATATATATATATATATATATGTGTGTGTGTGTGTGTGTGTGTGTGTGTGTGTGTGTGTGTGTGTGTGTGTGTATTTCAATAAAGAGCTGACATATGTTCAATGATTAAGCGAATATACATCTTAAAATAAAGTGCTTAGGTAAGTCCCATGATTGAGTGTGTATGAATGTTAAAATAAAGTGCTTAGGTAAGTCCCATGATTGAGTGTGTATGAATGTTCAAATAAAGTACAACATACATCAAGTGAGGGGTATGGTACAAAATACTGAGGGTCTTCACGTTTTTATTGACCATTCTGAAGGAGGCCAGGAGATGCATTTACCTTTTTTGGTAAAACCATTATTTTATTGTCCTCTAAACAACAACAAAATAATTCTTCGCTTCCGAAAGAAGTGTTTCTTGCGACAAATACAGTGTACATAGCATATAAAAATAACAACTTTTGTCGGTATTTCAAGGTATCAATTTGAATAAAATAGATAAATTTGACATATAAAGTGTAAAAAAAAACCAACAATATTAAGAGTGTCACACGTCATTACATTTTAGCAAACAAATTTTATGATTTAAAAATAAAGATCCAGAATGCATTAGGATATCACTAAGCTTGCCTGATTTTATCTAATGCTTACAACTGATGGGTACAAACATCGAATATGAAAATATTTAATTATTTATTCATTTGATCGGTGTTTTAAGCTGTACTTAAGAATATTACGACAGCGGCTAGCATTATGGTGGGAGGAAAACGAAACCCGCGGCCATCCGCAGGTTGATGCAGACCTTTCCTCGTACAGCCGGAGAGGAAGCCAGCTAGAGCTTGACTTGAACCCAATCATATATGAATATAAAGTCAAACTGTAACGGTGTAGCATGGCCACTGTTTTCATGGCAAATCTGGGTGGAACCAAAAGGAATATCGCCATGTCTGTACACATAATAGTTTCTTGACAACGACCACATGCAGAAAACTTGAGATGTTAAATACTATCTGTAATCAAGTTACGTAGACGCCTGCATTACACCACCTATTGAATTTGTATAGTATGTTAACAATTTAGGGATAAAATTCTGAATGGACCAAGACCAGGTGATACATCTTCTGAACGATTGCATATTCAAGTGATGCGTAAATGTCTGTTGTTGTTGTAGGGAACTGCACGGGAGCCCAACACGTCTGTCCAGTGAACACAACCTGTAGGTCATCTCCTAGTTTCGGCCATGTATGCCTATGCGCAATAGGATTCCAGCTAAAGAATGCTTCTGTGTGCATTGGTAAGAATTTCTTTTTGAAATTTCACTACATGCATATGTGATATAAATGCATCTCAAGTAACATCAACGCGCTTATGAGGAAAAATGGGGGATTTTTTAGTTCAACATTTTTCCGGTAAGAGTAATGAAACAGTGGGGACAGCATATCGCATGCTATCGCTGTGCTAAGTATGCGTTCTTTCCATTCTTTCCAGACTATGATGAGTGCATGCTTAGTAATACCAAATGCAATAGGAATGAAATGTGTGTGAATACTCTCGGGTCGTATTCGTGTGTACAGAAGGGTGAACACACACCGTGGCTGCCACAAAAAACAGGTAAGGTGGGGTACCTAAATAACGTATCTTCTTTTTTTATGATTGTTAGTTTTGGGCTTTGATTCCTAATTGATGTCATATCACGATGGGGGCTACTTTCAGTGCTGCCTCACTGGGATACAAGGCAACAGACACGACACCGGGCCGAGCACTAAACTATTTTGCCAATTCCTCTTTTGACGAGCGCCAAGAAAGGTTGTGCCAATATAACCAATGTTTATTTTTTAGTTATGGCATGATTCGAAATTGAGCCTAGAGTCTACGAAGCAGACGTTCTATCCGTAGAAGTTGATTTTATTGTTATATACCTTTATAGTTATATACCTCTATTTTCACCGCAATCTGTGTATAAAATTATTTTAGCTCTTTTATAGATTTAGTTAAACATACCTTTGTTAAAATTCACTTGGGGTTCACCAGATTTGAGGTTGACGCTATACTTTATCCATGGAGTAGAGCCATCATATGGTCTGTTTAGTTTCTCCGACGAGGATATGTCAGAAAGATCTGTATACGTACACTGATATCGCCTATATGTGGAGTACATTTAAAATACACAAGAAATTTATTTTAAGCTTATTTTTGGAGATGGACTTAAAGTAGTTTTCACTTACGAATTAATACCCGGGATGAAAAGGCAGGGCTCGGAATTAAGATAAATGTACAATTTCAGACAGTTTGCCATCTAATTACAAAATCTGGTTAATACCATTTTATCACTTCATTATTTTTTTTTCGCATGAGTTTGTCACGATTCTACAAACGTCTAGATCAGTGACACAATAAGTAACAAATGTCATCATTGCATTCTGTTTTCCCTATATGTGCTTAAAGCATTAGTGATAGGAAATGAATAAATTCTGTTTAACCATATACATGAATAGTTAAATACATCCATAACTCTTGTAAACTGACAACGGGGCAGAATTCACCGGCTACGTGAGTCCATTTGCACTGGTTTGATTCTTTATTCTGTTGCCTTTCACATATTTACATCTGCATGTTAAGCAATAGATTATATTAAATGCATTTACGTCTGCATGCGTTAAATCGAAAACAATGAGAATATTGTACTATTATACCATTCTCTACTGACATTAGCATGCATGGAGTATGTTATTGTGAAAAAGTAGGCCAAATTACAAAAGCCTGTAGCGTGCATAAAGGCTTACTTTTCCAACACGGGTATTATAAACGTGTTTAGTTTATGCATTTCTTCACACAACTTAACCCTCGATCAGTGTGCTGACATGCAGGCACTTTACGAGTGCTCAAAAGGTTGTCCTTCTTTTGAGATGGGAACCAAAACCCGTGTGGTGGGTAAGAATGTATACAAATGGAAATTCTGTACATATATAACACTTGCATAAAGAGTTGATTGTCATTCAAGGTAGGTCTGGTAAGACGTACCCGAATTTACTTATAGGGCGTGGGGCTTCCGTGACGTTGTAGTCAGCGGGCTAGTGCAGCACAATCACCCTTGAGCCTCTCGCCCATGCGATTAGTGTGAGTTCAGGTCCCTCATGCTGGCGTGGGAAGGTCTGAAAGGAACCTGAGGATGGTCTTGGACCCTACCTGTTTGATCCCACCAGAAAGCTGGTTGCTGTCATATAAGTGAAATATTCTTGAGAACGGCGTAAAACACCAATCTAATAAATAAATAAACCATATAGGATGGAGATCATTAGTCTACATCGGAATGTTGGCCACATACAAATGCGAGTTACTGTGGTTCCCTTGTAATTATTTGTGTGAGATTATATACAAATTAAACATAAATAAGAGTATAGAGATAATTGTCTCCAAAAAGGTCCTTTCACCTGTCCAGCTGTCCAATGGCCAATGTCGTTTTATTTATTTATTTATTTATTTATTTGATTGGTGTTTTACGCCGTACTCAAGAATATTTTACTTATACGACGGCGGCCAGAATTATGGTGGGTGGAAACCGGGCAGAACCCGAGGGGGGGGGGGGACTCACGACTATCCGCAGGTTGCTGTGCTGGCAGACCTTCCCACTTACGGCCAGAGACCAATGTAATTTTAAGTTCTGCTTTCGTTGAAGCTGGACTCGTTCCAACAATGGCTTCCACACAAGTTTTAAAATGCTGTATGTTGTAAATATGATAAATGCAGCGACAGTTTATGTTTTTTAATTTAGGTGGGTGTGGATGAAATATTAACATAGTAAACATTGAAGTCTATGTCCTAATTCATTTTAACTCTGCAAACTGATCCTAAAACTAAGAGGCCTGATTTAACCAGTTGCGCGTGACGGCATGCCATCTATCACTGTCGTCGCTGCTCTGACTTTACTCTCCCTGCTGTATAACCCTTCATATTACAATTGCCCTTTGGTTACATTGCCTTGTTGACAGTAATTGGCCTATTACAGACGTTAAATTTACCCATTTACAAGCATGGTACATATTACTCATTTAACTCATTCGCATAGAACTTTCCATGGTTCTTTGCAGCAGCATCAAAAGCGGTTGACTAATTCTGTTCGCATGATTCCGTCTTAATTTCGTAATTTTTTTTTACATTTTTTTGCGCTATTGTGCATTGTATTTAACATCCTTTGGGGAATTTGTCTTGCCATCATTGACCCTGCACTTCCATAGTGGTTGACGATTGGTATACGAATGTCTGTTTTGACCTATATATAACTCTCGTTGATGAACATTTATCCTCCACCAGTAAGGTGTATCTGTTCATCGCGTGAGGATTGTCAGTCAGCATCCGGACCAAAGTTGGTGACCTATCCCAAGGTTTTCTACACAGATAAATTAAAAGTAACCGCCAACGTACGATTTTTAAAGATGAGTAGGCAACAACAAGCCAGTAAATAAAATAAATACATCTTGCTGGCAATAAGTTATGGTTTACGTGGGGCTTTCCGTTTTTATTTACTCATAAATCTGGCTGAGGTCGTATCAGTAAAGAATAGTTTCCTCACATTCAGCTCATGCATTCTTGAATTTTCCTTACAGTATCGCCATCTACAACATCACCACCTACAACTGTACAAACCACCACATCAAAAACAGGTAAATACCATATTCATAACAAGCAGGTTACGAGACATGACGTTACGACAACACAGTGACGTCCCTTTGTAATATAACGTCGTCGTTTTAGGGCCAATCTGGTCATTTTAACATGGGGTGGTATATAGAATATAGAGTACTAATTAAAAAGGATTAGACTGATCTTCTGAATCATGTTCTTGGATGGATTTGGGTTCCCAATATTACAAAAATAATGATGTTATGCCGGTACTTTGATCTAAACAGAACCACTGCCATGTTATAAGATAGGCAGTTAGCCGTAAACCGTGCCGTAAAGTGGCAACGTCATTTTGCAATAGCATGCCACACTGTTGTCGTAATGACGTAACTCGAAAACTGCGTATTAAGTTCAACGGCATAACTACGATTACATAATTTGTCCTGTTTACGTCTCCTTGATTATTACATTTTTCCTTTTCTCTCAGGACAGTAATACAAGGGCTTTACCCCTGTTCAGTGTTACTGATTTCTGTATGGTAAATTAGTTTCCGTTACAGCAGCTGGGAATCCAGAGTACTTGATTATACGTAGGGCAGTAACAATACACGTAGTTGTAAAGGTTGGCACAAACAATTATTACTATGTTTTCTGTAACTTGAAGAAATTCAACAATTTTGGGCGTAACTACCTAAATTTTTCTTACAGTGCCACCATCTACAACGTCTCAACCTACTGCATGGACCACTAAACATGCTAAACCAAAAACAGGTAAATACTGTTCATAATTCCTCCAGTCTTTTGGCTCAAAAAGGATAGTAGCGTACTTGTGTCGAATATCTCAAACATGGTTCTCACAGAAACAAGCGGTTCCCAACCGACGGCCCCGCTGGCTGCATGACAACATCACCTTTACCAGCTTACGGATAAGGAATTACGTTTTAAAAACAACACACATCTCAGCTTGTTTGCATTTTCGTTTTTCTTTGCTGTACTATGCTGATTTTTGTATTTGAATCTTCTCCGATTTTCACTGCACTGGTAATAAAACATGAACCACACTCAACGAACACAATCCTCACATTAATAGCGTTATTATTAAACCTAATTGCAACGTTTAGCAAGGGAAGAAATTTTCCCCTATCTATTTATATTATTGAATTGAATTTTCTCCCATTCTTTCATATTCACGCGTTTTTCTTTTTTTTTTTTCTTTTGTTGGGGGGGGGGATGCTTTCATAATTTTCGTTGCAGTTCGCCCCCATCTGAAACTTTCACCTACTGTACAACCCATTACATCGACCAGGTGTGAATATTATTTTCATAATTAAAGGCAACACACAATGAAGTGTATATCAGATCAAACCGTCTAAGAAAATAGATCGATTTGTCAGGTTTATTTAGTACCTGACACATACCTTACCTTGGTCTTTTTTTCCGCCTTTAAATGTACCTCCGTACAGATCAGAAATGCGTCAGTAAGGATTACACTTATCTCAGGCTTTTTTGTATATTCGTCCTTCTTACCCTTCTATTGCTTTCCTCTCTGTCGTTAGGTTATACATTCCCGTATCGGCATAATCCCATTCACGGAGAGGGAATTTCTAATTCGAATGCCTTCATTGTTCTCCTCTCTTTGGTGGCATTTGGTCGACGGTTCTTTCGTGCAGTCTTACATGACATTCGATGGAGATCACTTGCCTTCCAGCAGAGTGACATATGTGAGACGTTGACCATTTTGACAGTTGTTTTCCGTAGATCTACTGATTTCTGTATGGTAAATTAGTTTCCGTTACAGCAGCTGGGAATCCAGAGTACTTGATTATACGCAGGGCAGTAACAATACACGTAGTTGTAAAGGTTAGAACAAACAATTATTTCCATGTTTTTTGTAACCTGAAGAAATTCAACAATTTTGGGCGTAACTACCTAAATTTTTCTTACAGTGCCACCATCTACGACACCTCAACCTACTACATGGGCGACTAAACATGCTAAACCAACAACGGGTAAATACTGTTGATACTCCCCCCAGTCTTTTGTCTCAGAAAGGATAGTAGCGTACTTGTGTCGAATATCTCAAACATGGTTCTCACAGAAACAAGCGGTTCCCAACCGACGCTGGCTGCAAGACAACATCAACTTTACCAGCTTACTGATTGGGGATTACGTTTTAAGAATAACACACATCCCAGCTTGTTTGCATTTTCGTTTTTCTTTACTATACTATGCTGATTTTTGTATTTGAATCTTCTCCGATTTTCACTGCACTGGTAATAAAACATGAGCCACACTCAACGAACACAATCCTCACATTACTAGCGTTATTATTAAACCTAACAGCAACGTTTAGCAAGGGAAGAAATTTTGCCGTATCCATTTATATTATTGAATTGAGTTTTCCCCCATCCTTTTATATTCACGCGTTTTTCTTTTTTTTTTCTTTTGTGGGGGAGGGGGGATGCTTTCATAATTTTCGTTGCGGTTCGACCCATCTGAAACCTTCACCTACTTTACAACCCATTACATCGACCAGGTGTGAATATTATTTTCATAATTAAAGGCAACACACAATGAAGTGTATATCAGATCAAACCGTCGAAGAAAATAGATCGATTTGTCAGGTTTATTTATTACCTGACATATACCTAACGTTGGTCTTTTCTTCGCTTTTAATTGTACCTAGTCACAGATCAGAAATGCGTAAGTAAGGATTACACTTATCTCAGGCTGTTTTTGTGTATTCGTCCTTCTTACCCTTCTATTGCTTTCCTCTCTGTCGTTAGGTTATACATGCACGTATAAAACATCGACATAATCCCATTCACGGAGAGGGAATTTCTAATTCGAATGCCTTCATTGTTCTCCTCTCTTTGGTGGCAACTGGTCGACGGTTCTTTCGTGCAGTCTTACATGACATTCGATGGAGATCACCTGCCTTTCAGCAGAGTGACATATGTGAGACGTTGAATATTCTGACAGTTTTTTGCCGTAGATCTTGGTTTACTCTGGGCACTGCGTATATTGAAAGCAATACAATTATCCGCCATGTCCACCATCGAGTAAACGAAAAGAATCTGGAACATAAAGTTAGAGGTATTCAAACAGGAGTATACAAATTATACACAGCTTCATATATATGTTCCCTTGTTTTAGTCTAATACTGTTGTTTTTTCATTTCAATAGCACTCAGTCATAATTACATGTATCATTATTATGACATTTTTCAGCATGCCCCTCTCATTTTACTTTTATTCACCGAAACTCATTTACTACTTTACATGTAAAATAAATATTTTGTGAAACAGCTTCCAAGTGTCAGTCTGCAATGGTATTTAGACTCTTCAATGCACATAAGGCAATGGCTGAAATGAAGGGATATGTTTTCAAAAGAAAAATATAATCACATGGTGTTTTAAAGCGATATTCTGTCGTTATGCAATATACAATGCCTAATCACGAAATCACGTCTTAACGGCCATTTTTTTTTTACTTTTACCCACAGCTCCGCCAAGAACACTAGGAATTCCACCTGGTGCAATTGGTAAGTTTCTCTTCTAACTATCATCTTTTTCAATACGTTTTCCGCTTAAAAATGCAGTATTTTAGGGCATTTCAGTTGTTTTATACATTTAGTTGTAAGTTTGGCGCCCATTTTGTTTCACACGAGGAAGCATAATTACACGGAAATGAGTAGTGATAGCTTTGCCATTAATTTAATCAACAATAGTTCTTTAACGTTATGATCTTTCTGGTTAAACCCACTATGCAACAGGCGACCGTACTGTTCAACATCGCAGTGCAGCAGGCGACCATACCAGTCAAATCCGCAATGCAACAGTCCATACCAGTCAAAACTGCTATTCCATAGGTGACCATCTCTGTCAACGCCGCAATGCAACAGGTGACCATATCAGTCAACATTGCAATGCAACAGGTGGCCATATCGGTAAACATCGCAATGCAAAAACATAGCAATGCAACAGATGACTACATAGGTCAACACCGTAGTGCAACAGGCGACCATATTGGTCAACACCGCAATGCAACAGGCGACCATATTGGTCAACACCGCAATGCAACAGGCGACCATATTGGTCAACACCGCAATGCAACAGGCGACCATATTGGTCAACACCGCAATGCAACAGGCGACCATATTGGTCAACACCACTTCGACTTCTTAGTTTGGTTTAA
The DNA here is from genome assembly GCF_032854445.1 of Liolophura sinensis. Taxonomy (NCBI): domain Eukaryota; kingdom Metazoa; phylum Mollusca; class Polyplacophora; order Chitonida; family Chitonidae; genus Liolophura; species Liolophura sinensis. Next base: position 15,261,214 of record NC_088296.1, read on the forward strand.
GAACTATGATCTCGTGTTCAACCAAACAAAATCCGCAAACCACTAAACCCAATGGCTTTGTTCACCCAGAAACAAATCGGCAATATACAAATAAAAATCTATCCTAAGTGTGCACATCTGGTGCAAAATATGGACAAATTCAGTCATGTTTTTACCCACTATGGCCTTTGAGACTTAAACCAGCGCCAAGATATAAGTAACAATATATTACTAAACTCTATTTCCTCTTTAATCGCACCAGTTACAAGTGTGTCCCATATTACGCATGTCATCGCAACTAAGGCCGGTAAATGATATCTTGTAACGTGGTTTGCACCCAGCTGCCCCAAATCCTCCCTCATAGTTAAATACCATCTGCTGATTGTTGGAACGGCTAAGTTTGTGTTAAAGGCACCGTTTTGTGTCCGATTTCAGATCAGCTGGTTGACGCTCCCTTCTCAACAACGACAGAGGATGCATCTGTCCCAAATGGTAAGTGGCTGTTCGTTTTTGCTGTCATTAATGCATTTTTAGACATATGAAAGACTTGATTCTGACAATGTAAGGGTATATCCTAGACGATAAGATAATTTTACATTTCAAAGGCTTAAGACATGTTCGACCTCCAAAGCACATTTTTCAGGGAAAGTTATGCATACGATTATTGTGAAAATGACACCAAAATAATTTGCTTTTGTCACTAAAGAAGCAAGCTTCATAAATCTGTGCACATTTCTTTTCCACACCCCATATTTCCCTCAGAGTATTTAGAAATTTTGGTTGCTGTGCCGGTTGAACTGGCCGAAGAATTAGGGTACATTTATACCGTCTACCGACAGTGGACTGCATTTCTGTTTCTAATGCAAAAGGTCAGGTGAGCAAGTTTAAAGATACATTTAATACTTAATTTACAATAAATGATCTTGAATAAATGCAAGACCGGCACTGGTACACACAAGTATTTAAATGCAATATACTTATTATGTAGACTTCTCAGATCTACCATGCTGCGTCTGAAAGCGGCTAATGAAAGTAACTTTCCCGCTTTGCCCAGTTCAAATGTGTTTTCTAAATGACTTCTTAAAAATAATCTCTTTCAGATTTAACTGAGTCATATACTACAGAGAACGTATCCACAGAGCAAACGGACGAAAAACAAGGTACATTTGTGCTTTATTATTAACTTGTGACGTTGTGAATATTTGTGGTGTGACCTTTCTGACTCAAATGGCTAATGCGCTGGCTCACAAAGAGGTCGTGTGTTTGAAAACCATGCTCGCTGTTTAGGATGTGGCTTTCAGTTAGGAGATTTCTCAGGTACCTGGCAAAAGTCAGTGGTATATTCAAACGAACTCCGGTTTCTTTCATCCTTAAGTCTGTAAGTGATAAATCAAATAAATCGATTTCATTATTTCAAGAATATTTCATTTATACGACGGCGGCCAGCATTATGGTAAGTGGAAACCGGGCAAAACCCAGGGGAAACGTTGCCGACAGACCTTCCCACATATGAAACAAATATATTCTTTCCAGTTACATGTATATGTCAAGTGGAACTTCTATCAACCTGCGAATGGTCGTGGGTTTGCCCCAGGCCCACCTATAATACTGACCGCCTGTATATATGCAAAAAGTTATGAGTATACTACGTTAAACAACAATCAAATAATAAATAAACCAGAAATCCTAAGCATGTCATTTGGTTTACCTTATACATGTACTTAAATGAAAACAGTTGGTGGAACGTCCGCTTCGGCGGCGGTAGATCCAGGGTCAATCCTGGGTTGAGTCACACCTAAGACCTTAAAAGAGGAAGTTATGACTTCCTCACTTGGCGTTCAGCATTAAGGGGGTAGTCGAACGACTGGCTGACCCGTATCAGTATAATGCCTCGGGTGGGGCGGTTTACTAGCCTTCGGTAAGGCGTCTCAGTAAAGCAGCCCTAGATAAAAGAGGGGTGGAAACCCGTCCTGCAACAAGTAGACTGTTTCGTCGTCATATGACTGAAAAATTGTGAACTACGACGGTAAACCCCACTCACTCACTCACTTAAATGAAAACGGACGGTGAATAGAGTATTTGCCCCTAAATCGGTGGAATTAAAAACAAAAAAAAGTTGACAGCAAATGCCAGTTCGTGAACAAGCTGTGCGATTACACACTCAAATGAAGGGGAAACAGCATGACATGGAGCATAGTGTGAATAGACGATTAGTTTTTTTTTATCGGCACACTGGTAATACGTGACGATAATATTAAAGATTAAAAAAAAGAAAGCAGTTGTCATTCGACATGAGATTCACAACATTAAGAAATAAGAACAGACAGGAAATAAACTTATCATGAAGCATGTGGTTTGTTCGCAAGGCCCGGGTGGAGTTGTTTCGATGGAGAAGAAGTTAATTCTAGGCTTATCGTGCGGATGTGGTCTTCTTGTACTGGCACTGCTAAGCATCGTTGCCTTATGTAGGTAAGTCGTGTAAACATACGTTTACTGATTTATGTTAGATTTTCTTCGACCGAGTAAAAAAAAGCCATAATGCAAGTAATTTGCCATTGTACTATTTTAAATATACACACGAACAGTTAGAACAAAACCCTAACTGAAGAAAATCAACGAAAGACGATATTTCATCGATTGCATGTGACAATGCATTTGCCAGTTATCAGAGTGCCGACGCTGCTCTAGATATACTTTTTTATATTGTAAGTCTTTAACAAATTATGTTCAGATGGCATATTTATTTATTTATTTATTTAATTCGTGTTTTCTGTCTTACTCACGAATATTTCACTTATACGACAGCGGCCGGCATTATGGTGGGAGGAAACCGGGGTTTCTGCTCGGGGAAATCCACGACCATCCGCAGGCTGCAGGCAGATTCATACGTACGGCCGGAGAGGGAGCCAGCATGAGCTGGACCTGAACTCACAGCGACAGCGTTGGTGCGAAGTTCTTGGGTCATTACGCCGCGCTGGGCGCGTGAACCATCTCGGCCGGGTTTTTAGACCAATAAAATGAGATAATCGGAAACTGAGGTATGATAATACATGTAATACAAAGCAATTGTTCATGATAATTTCATAATTATCATTCACAGATTTAAAAACAGAAAAAAATTGTCCCAGGCCTCTTCATCTGACCCTGACGTCAAGAGTGAGGCTACAACAACAACAGCCGACGAAGCTACCAAGGTCAGGAATTCAGGGTCGCTTGACATGGTGACCTTTAATAACGTTTACCTCAGCACAGCCTCTGTTCTACGGAGATCTCCTGGCATCGACAGCTACGCCAGGCGAAAGCGTTACTCCCAGGCGATGATCACCTGCTCTTGGGGATCGGACGCTTTCTCCGTGGATTTCAGTCTGGATGGCGACGACAGCGTGGACGCGGATAGCGTCCCCGTGGAGAGCAGCGGTCTCAATCCACGGAGGAAGGGAAGTCTACCTAGGATTCCAAACAACTACTGCGACATGAGCAAATCTGTCCGGAAAGTGAACTATTCGGGGGCTCAGAGTGGTGAATACGTGGAGGGTCTAGGGTTACGTCCCCCACCCTACTCTCCTAGAGCGGCTGAAAATCATTATGCAAATGTACCGGTATAAAAATGCAAACAATGAACCTTGACAAAGTAATCCCGTATTCATTCTAGAAGAAATTAGTGACTCGCAGGGAATCAGTGACGTCGCTTTCACTTTTTTTCTACTGGAAGTAGTTCGATTTAAGGTCCATTTGGCGAATGCATTCATAGATCTATATGTCTATTGATTTTGAGTGATCAAATCTATCAGCCCGTGTGAGTTATGCATGTGTAAGAAACCCAGTGTGACGCGATAATTTTCTCTTGGAGTCTGTAGCTTATTTTGCAGTCATTGTGTGACCAATTTTGGTAAAATTCTTCTGCTGAATCATTTTGATTTATATCTCTCTTGAAGCGAGGAAAGGCAAAAAGTTATTGACCATTTGTACAGACCACCTTTGCGTACGATTCAAATTTGGCTTTCAATCGCGTGTGTAACTTCAAAAATTTACAATCGCCTTGTAATGAATTTACAATTCATTTGTGCAAGCGGCGAAAATTAGGGATCCCATTCTTCCCGAACGGGATCCCTATTGTAATCGTTCTGTTTTTTCTTCTTCTTCTTATTTTTTTTTCACCAACTGTGTTAGCAAGGAAACTTTTACACCGTTCAACAGAGAAGTCCCAAATTTTGCTCATATATTCTGGCGGTAAATATCTCGGGACAAATTCTCCATTTTTTTCTATGTCACGTGGTTCGGCCGCCATATTGAATTTTGTGTAAAACCTTTAAAAATCTTCTTCTCATGAACCACTGAACTGATCGTTTTCAAATTTGAGATGCAGCTAGAAGGTCACGAGTTACAAAAAGTTTGCAAAAATGTTTGACTTCCGGTAAAAACTCTGGAAGCTCGTCATTGTTCGAAGTTGTGACGTCACAAAAAGTTCTGAAATGTCAATTGTTCTCAATGCATTCTGATGTATCTTGAGCTGCTAATTCCGAATCTGCTTTCATTTTTTGCATATCTGTGTAAATTTTTGAGATATAAGCAAAAAAACTATAAAAAAATAATTTCACGTAATTTCAATGACCTGTAACTCGAGAACTATTTGAGCTACGATCAATAGTTTTCTCGCTAGAAGCGTTTAAATGACAACACCTTTTTTGTTTAGAAAAAGATGGGAATCCTATTGCTTTAACATGGAGTTAGATGGGGACTGGACTGGGTTTATAGTATTTGACCTGATGCTTTCGGCTACACTGTCCGTGATCTTCCGAAACGGTTGTAGGATGACATTCAGCTATACAGTACTCTATTAGATGGCGTAGAATTCTAACTACAACAGCAAACGACCTGTAAAAGTTAGCTTTGTTTTGCGCAGGCATGGTCTTCTTTACTATACGCTAACTAGGCCAGGGTGATTGACAGATATCGACATGTGCCCTGGTCGAGGTGTTGACTTTCTGACAACGGCCTAGATATCAGTAGAGCTGTGAGTCTGTGCATAGTAGGTCGCGGATTGAGACATAAAAGTACAAACTTTGTTTTTACTTCTTTCTTTCTTTTCTCTTACCGCTGACGCCTGTCAGTCATGTCATAGTTCGATCCCACCTTAGCCAGTTTGTCAGGCGATGAAAATGTTGTGAATTTCAAGGTTTTAAGTAAGCTGCTAGGCGTAGTTGGATGTTTTGATGACGAATCTGGTGTTTTTTTCTTTCTCCGACGCACGGTTTTGTCGCCAATTGCTATGAAAGTGCGTAAAAGTGCAATTTTAGACCATGTTTGGAGGTCACGTGACACAAAATCGCTGCAGCTGTGGAGCTGAAAATGACTGAGTGCAAAGGGCTATATGGGTACTGTAGGTGTGCGGAAAATCGTTGAACTGTCATAATAAATGTGGGAGTTGCAGGGCTTGAAAAATTGTCCAAAGGCCGATTGGCTATGTTTGGTACTTTGACGCCCCCATGTTATATAATGCATTTTAAATGCATTTGCGACTAAGATTAACACATGAACATTTTAAGCATGCTACCAGACGTAGTTTGACGTCCTGGTCATGAATCTGGACTTATTTCTTCATGGTGACGTACAGTTTTGCCGCAAATTGCGATCAAAAAGCGAAAAAGCGCAATTTTTCACAATATTTGGAGGTCTGGTGAGAGAAAACTGTTACAGCTGTAAAGCTGAAAATCACTGAGTGCAAAGTGTTACACATGTGCTCTATGTGTGTTAAAAATCTTTGATCAGTGTCAACAAACACAGGACATGCGAGTTTTCAAAGAATGTCCTAAGGCAGATTTACCACATTCGGCACATTTACATCAATTTGCTGTTACAAGGGCCGTGTATTATTTGGTGGGGAAAACGTCATCGATCCGATCCGGTATCCCGGCCTAGGATCTGCTGTTCGCAGATCCATTCTAGTTATTTTTATAATCAGTTCTAAACTCATCTGTAGGGTCTACAGTTAACTGTAGCTGCAATCTCTTTGAGTTAGCGTGCCCTGTTCCATTTATAGAACCCGGTAACCCATTTTAAAGAAAATACCTTCCACCATAATGCTTAAAATAGAACAAGTGACGTATTCTTGTGTATGGCGTAAAACAACATCCAGTAAAAAAGTAGATATGTAGTACGTGTGTTAAAAGTTCCGTGCATATCTTCATAATGCCTTAAGGAAACCTTATATGTTTACATACAGTCACGTTAGTCTATATAAACAACATGATTATTAATGAACTACAAGTAATTATCTTTGACTCTAACAGTGTGGCTTGAGATTCATTTATGTATGCTTTATCTGTTACATGTGAACGTGTTTGACCGTGTCACTCTGTACAGGTGACACACCACTGATGTGTCCCTAAGACTTGAGTTACGTGTTATATGTTAATGTGATTGACCGTGTCACTGTGTACAGGTGAAACACCACTGATGTGTCCATAGGACTGGAGTTACGTGTTGCATGTGAACGTGTTTGACCGCGTCACTCCGTACAGGTGACACACCACTGATGTGTCCCTAAGGCTTGAGTTACGTGTTATATGTTAATGTGATTGACCGTGTCACTGTGTACAGCTGAAACACCACTGATGTGTCCATAGGACTGGAGTTACATGTTGCATGTGAACGTCTTTGACCGCGTCACTCCGTACAGGTAAAACACCACTGATGTGTCCCTAAGGCTTGAGTTACGTGTTACATGTTAATGTGATTGACCGTGTCACTCTGTACAGGTGAAACACCACTGATGTGTCCTTAGCACTGGAGTTACGTGTTGCATGTGAACGTGTTTGACCGTGTCACTCCGTACAAGTGAAACACCACTGATGTGTCCTTAAGACTTGAGTTACGTGTTACATGTTAAGGTGATTGACCGTGTCACTCTGTACAGGTGAAACACCACTGATGTGTCCCTAAGACTTGAGTTACGTGTTATATGTTAGTGTGATTGACCGTGTCACTGTGTACAGGTGAAACACCACTGATGTGTCCACAGGACTGGAGTTACGTGTTGCATGTGAACGTGTTTGACCGCGTCACTCCGTACAGGTGAAACACCACTGATGTGTCCCTAAGGCTTGAGTTTCGTGTTACATGTTAATGTGATAGACCGTGTCACTGTGTACAGGTGAAACACCACTGATGTGTCCTTAGGCCTGGAGTTACGTGTTGCATGTGAACGTGTTTGACAATGTCACTCCGTACAAGTGAAACACCACTGATGTGTCCATAGGACTTCAGTTACGTGTTATATGTTAATGTGATTGACCGTGTCACTGTGTACAGCTGAAACACCACTGATGTGCCCCTAAGACTTGAGTTACGTGTTACATGTTAAGGTGACTGACCATGTCACTGTGTACAGGTGAAACACCACTGATGTGTCCATAGGACTTGAGTTACGTGTTACATCTGAACGTCTTTGCCCATGTCACTGTGTACAGGTGAAGCATCACCGATGTGTCCATAAGACTTGACTTACGTGTTACATGTGAACGTGTTTGACCGCGTCACTCTGTACAAGTGAAACACCACTGATGTGTCCCTAAGACTTGAGTTACGTGTTACATGTTAAGGTGATTAACCGTGTCACTCTGTACAGCTGAAACACCAATGATGTGTCCCTAAGACTTGAGTTACGTGTTACATGTTAAGGTGATTAACCGTGTCACTCTGTACAGCTGAAACACCAATGATGTGTCCCTAAGACTTGAGTTACGTGTTACATGTCAAGGTGATTGAACGTGTCACTCTGTACAGGTGAAACACCACGGATGTGTCACTAAGACTTGAGTTACGTGTTACATGTTTAGGTGATTGACCGTGTCACTCTGTACAGGTGAAACACCACTGATGTGTCCATAGGACTTGAGTTACGTGTTATATGTTAATGTGTTCGACCATGTCACTCTTTACAGATGAAACACCACTGATGTGTCCATAGGACTGGAGTTACGTGTTGCATGTGAACGTGTTTGACCATGTCACTCTGTACAGATGAAACACCACTGATGTGTCCATAGGACTGGAGTTACGTGTTGCATGTGAATGTGTTCGACCATGTCACTCTGTACAGATGAAACACCACTGATGTGTCCATAGGACTGGAGTTACGTGTTGCATGTGAACGTGTTTGACCATGTCACTCTGTACAGATGAAACACCACTGATGTGTCCATAGGACTTGCGTTACGTGTTGCATGTGAACGTGTTTGACCATGTCATTCTGTACAGGTGAAACACCACTGATGTGCCCATAGGACTGGAGTTATGTGTTACATATGAACGTGTTGGACCATGTCGCTCTGAACAGGTGAAACACCACTGATGTGTCCCTAAGACCTGAGTTACGTGTTACTCTGTACATGTGAAGCACCACTGATGTGTCCATAGGACTGGAGTTATGTGTTACATGTGAATGTGTTTGACCATGTCACTGTGTACAGGTGAAACACCACTGATGTGTCCATAGGACTGGAGTTACGTGTTACTCTGTACAGGTGAAACACCACAGATGTGTCCATAGGACTTGAGTTACGTGTCGCATGTGAACATGTTTGCCCATGTCACTGTTTACAGGTGAAACACCACTGATGTGTCCATAGGACTTGAGTTACGTGTTACATGTGAACGTGTTTGACCGCGTCACTCTGTACAGGTGAAACACCACTGATGTGTCCATAGGACTGGAGTTACGTGTTACATGTGAACGTGCTTGCCAATGTCACTGTGTGCAGGTAAAACACCACTGATGTGCCCATAGGACTGGAGTTATGTGTTACATATGAACGTGTTGGACCATGTCGCTCTGAACAGGTGAAACACCACTGATGTGTCCCTAAGACCTGAGTTACGTGTTACTCTGTACATGTGAAACACCACTGATGTGTCCATAGGACTGGAGTTATGTGTTACATGTGAACGTGTTTGACCATGTCACTGTGTACAGGTGAAACACCACTGATGTGTCCATAGGACTGGAGTTACGTGTTACTCTGTACAGGTGAAACACCACAGATGTGTCCATAGGACTTGAGTTACGTGTCGCATGTGAACATGTTTGCCCATGTCACTGTTTACAGGTGAAACACCACTGATGTGTCCATAGGACTTGAGTTACGTGTTACATGTGAACGTGTTTGACCGCGTCACTCTGTACAGGTGAAACACCACTGATGTGTCCATAGGACTGGAGTTACGTGTTACATGTGAACGTGCTTGCCAATGTCACTGTGTGCAGGTGAAACACCACTGATGTGTCCATAGGACTTGAGTTAAGTGTTATGCTGTGCAGGTGAAACAACACTGATTTCACTTGGTGAAACATTTCTGAAATGTCTGTAGAGCTTTAGGTGATTGACCGTGTCACTCTGTACAGGTGAAACACCACTGATGTGTCCATAGGACTGGAGTTACGTGTTGCATGTGAACGTGTTTGACCATGTCACTCTGTACAGATGAAACACCACTGATGTGTCCATAGGACTTGAGGTACGTGTTGCATGTGAACGTGTTTGACCATGTCACTCTGTACAGGTGATACACCACGGATGTGCCCATAGGACTGGAGTTACGTGTTGCATGTGAACATGTTTGCCCATGTCACTGTTTACAGGTGAAACACCACTGATGTGTCCATAGGACTTGAGTTACGTGTTACATGTGAACGTGTTTGACCGCGTCACTCTGTACAGGTGAAACACCACTGATGTGTCCATAGGACTGGAGTTACGTGTTACATGTGAACGTGCTTGCCAATGTCACTGTGTGCAGGTGAAACACCACTGATGTGTCCATAGGACTTGAGTTAAGTGTTATGCTGTGCAGGTGAAACAACACTGATTTCACTTGGTGAAACATTTCTAAAATGTCTGTAGAGCTTTAGGTGATTGACCGCGTCACTCTGTACAGGTGAAACACCACTGATGAGTCCATAGGACTGGAGTTACGTGTTGCATGTGAACGTGTTTGACCATGTCACTCTGTACAGATGAAACACCACTGATGTGTCCATAGGACTTGAGTTACGTGTTGCATGTGAACGTGTTTGACCATGTCACTCTGTACAGGTGATACACCACGGATGTGCCCATAGGGCTGGAGTTATGTGTTACATATGAACGTGTTGGACAAGGTCGCTCTGTACATGTGAAACACCACTGATGTGTCACTAAGACTTGAGTTACGTGTTACTCTGTACATGTGAAACACCACTGATGTGTCCATAGGACTGGAGTTATGTGTTACATGTGAACGTGTTTGACCATGTCACTCTGTACAGGTGAAACACCACTGATGTGTCACTAAGACTTGAGTTACGTGTTACTCTGTACATGTGAAACACCACTGATGTGTCCATAGGACTGGAGTTATGTGTTACATGTGAACGTGTTTGACCATGTCACTCTGTACAGGTGAAACACCACTGATGTGCCCATAGGACTGGAGTTACGTGTTACTCTGTACAGGTGACACACCACTGATGTGTCCCTAAGGCTTGAGTTACGTGTTATATGTTAATGTGATTGACCGTGTCACTGTGTACAGCTGAAACACCACTGATGTGTCCATAGGACTGGAGTTACGTGTTGCATGTGAACGTTTTTGACCGCGTCACTCCGTACAGGTGAAACACCACTGATGTGTCCCTAAGGCTTGAGTTTCGTGTTACATGTTAATGTGATTGACCGTGTCACTCTGTACAGGTGAAACACCACTGATGTGTCCTTAGCACTGGAGTTACGTGTTGCATGTGAACGTGTTTGACCGTGTCACTCCGTACAAGTGAAACACCACTGATGTGTCCTTAAGACTTGAGTTACGTGTTACATGTTAAGGTGATTGACCGTGTCACTCTGTACAGGTGAAACACCACTGATGTGTCCCTAAGACTTGAGTTACGTGTTGTATGTTAGTGTGTGACCGTGTCACTCTGTACAGGTGAAACACCACTGATGTGTCCACAGGACTGGAGTTACGTGTTGCATGTGAACGTGTTTGACCGCGTAACTCCGTACAGGTGAAACACCACTGATGTGTCCCTAAGGCTTGAGTTTCGTGTTACATGTTAATGTGATTGACCGTGTCACTGTGTACAGGTGAAACACCACTGATGTGTCCTTAGGACTGGAGTTACGTGTTGCATGTGAACGTGTTTGACAATGTCACTCCGTACAAGTGAAACACCACTGATGTGTCCATAGGACTTCAGTTACGTGTTATATGTTAATGTGATTGACCGTGTCACTGTGTACAGCTGAAACACCACTGATGTGTCCCTAAGACTTGAGTTACGTGTTACATGTTAAGGTGACTGACCATGTCACTGTGTACAGGTGAAACACCACTGATGTGTCCATAGGACTTGAGTTACGTGTTACATCTGAACGTCTTTGCCCATGTCACTGTGTACAGGTGAAGCATCACCGATGTGTCCATAAGACTTGATTTACGTGTTACATGTGAACGTGTTTGACCGCGTCACTCTGTACAAGTGAAACACCACTGATGTGTCCCTAAGACTTGAGTTACGTGTTACATGTTAAGGTGATTAACCGTGTCACTCTGTACAGCTGAAACACCACTGATGTGTCCCTAAGACTTGAGTTACGTGTTACATGTCAAGGTGATTGAACGTGTCACTCTGTACAGGTGAAACACCACGGATGTGTCACTAAGACTTGAGTTACGTGTTACATGTTTAGGTGATTGACCGTGTCACTCTGTACAGGTAAAACACCACTGATGTGTCCATAGGACTTGAGTTACGTGTTGCATGTGAACGTGTTTGACCATGTCACTCTGTACAGATGAAACACCACTGATTTGTCCATAGGACTGGAGTTACGTGTTGCATGTGAACGTGTTTGACCATGTCACTCTGTACAGATGAAACACCACTGATGTGTCCATAGGACTTGAGTTACGTGTTGCATGTGAATGTGTTCGACCATGCTCACTCTGTACAGATGAAACACCACTGATGTGTCCGTAGGACTGGAGTTACGTGTTGCATGTGAATGTGTTTGACCATGTCACTCTGTAGGCCTACAGATGAAACACCACTGATGTGTCCATAGGACTTGCGTTACGTGTTGCATGTGAACGTGTTTGACCATGTCACTCTGTACAGGTGAAACACCACTGAGTGACATGGTCAAACACGTTCACATGCAACACGTAACTCCAGTCCTACGGACACATCAGTGGTGTTTCATCTGTACAGAGTGACATGGTCGAACACATTCACATGCAACACGTAACTCAAGTCCTATGGACACATCAGTGGTGTTTCATCTGTACAGAGTGACATGGTCAAACACGTTCACATGCAACACGTAACTCAAGTCCTATGGACACATCAGTGGTGTTTCACCTGTTACATGTTTAGGTGATTGACCGTGTCACCCTGTACAGGTGAAACACCACTGATGTGTCCATAGGACTTGAGTTACGTGTTGCATGTGAAGGTGTTTGACCATGTCACTCTGTACAGATGAAACACAACTGATGTGTCCATAGGACTTGAGTTACGTGTTGCATGTGAACGTGTTTGACCATGTCACTCTGTACAGATGAAACACCACTGATGTGTCCATAGGACTTGCGTTACGTGTTGCATGTGAAGGTGTTTGACCATGTCACTCTGTACAGGTGAAACACCACTGATGTGCCCATAGGACTGGAGTTATGTGTTACATATGAACGTGTTGGACCATGTCGCTCTGAACAGGTTCAACACCACTGATGTGTCCCTAAGACCTGAGTTACGTGTTACTCTGTACATGTGAAACACCACTGATGTGTCCATAGGACTGGAGTTATGTGTTACATGTGAACGTGTTTGACCATGTCACTGTGTACAGGTGAAACACCACTGATGTGTCCATAGGACTGGAGTTACGTGTTACTCTGTACAGGTGAAACACCACAGATGTGTCCATAGGACTTGAGTTTCGTGTCGCATGTGAACGTGTTTGCCCATGTCACTGTGTACAGGTGAAACACCATTGATGTGTCCATAGGACTTGAGTTACGTGTTACATGTGAACGTGTTTGACCGCGTCACTCTGTACAGGTGAAACACCACTGATGTGTCCATAGGACTGGAGTTACGTGTTACATGTGAACGTGCTTGCCAATGTCACTGTGTGCAGGTGAAACACCACTGATGTGTCCATAGGACTTGAGTTAAGTGTTATGCTGTGCAGGTGAAACAACACTGATTTCACTTGGTGAAACATTTCTGAAATGTCTGTAGAGCTTTAGGTGATTGACCGTGTCACTCTGTACAGGTGAAACACCACTGATGTGTCCATAGGACTGGAGTTACGTGTTGCATGTGAACGTGTTTGACCATGTCACTCTGTACAGGTGAAACACCACTGATGTGTCCATAGGACTTGAGGTACGTGTTGCATGTGAACGTGTTTGACCATGTCACTCTGTACAGGTGATACACCACGGATGTGCCCATAGGACTGGAGTTATGTGTTGCATGTGAACATGTTTGACCATGTCACTCTGTACAGGTGATACACCACGGATGTGCCCATAGGACTTGAGTTAAGTGTTACATATGAACGTGTTGGACCATGTCACTCTGTACATGTAAAACACCACTGATGTGTCCCTAAGACTTGAGTTACGTGTTACTCTGTACATGTGAAACACCACTGATGTGTCCATAGGACTGGAGTTACGTGTTACATGTGAACGTGTTTGACCATGTCACTGTGTACAGGTGAAACACCACTGATGTGTCCATAGGACTTGAGGTACGTGTTGCATGTGAACGTGTTTGACCATGTCACTCTGTACAGGTGATACACCACGGATGTGCCCATAGGACTGGAGTTATGTGTTACATATGAACGTGTTGGACCATGTCACTCTGTACATGTAAAACACCACTGATGTGTCCCTAAGACTTGAGTTACGTGTTACTCTGTACATGTGAAACACCACTGATGTGTCCATAGGACTGGAGTTACGTGTTACATGTGAACGTGTTTGACCGCGTCACTCTGTACAGGTGAAACACCACTGATGTGTCCATAGGACTGGAGTTACGAGTTACATGTGAACGTGCTTGCGCATGTCACTGTGTACAGGTTAAACACCACTGATGTTACCAGAGGCCTTAAGTTACGTGTTACTCTGTACAGGTGAAACACCATTGATCTGTCTTTACGACTTGAGTTAAGTGTTATGCTGTGCAGGTGAAACAACACTGATTTCACTGGGTGAAACCATTCTGAAATGTCTATAGAGCTTTAATTATGTGTTCCTTGGTGATGTGTTTGTTCACCCCATTATCTGGGTGAAACCATTCTGACGTGTCTATAGAGCTTGAATTATGAGTTCCATAGTGATGTGTTTGGTCACCCCATTATCTGGATGAAACCATTCTGACATGTCTATAGAGCTTGAATTATGTGTTCCTTGGTGATGTGTATGGTCACTCCATTATCTGGGTGAAACCATTTTGGCGTGTCTATAGAGTTTGAATTATGTGTTCCATGAAGATGTGTTTGGTCACCCCATTATCTGGGTGAAACCATTCTGACCTGTCCATAGAGCTTGAACTATGTGTTCCTTGGTGACGTGTTTGGTCACCCCATTATCTGCGTAAAACCACTCTAACGTGTCAGTAGAGCTTGAATTATGTGTTCCATGAAGATCTGTTTGGTCACCCCATTATCTGGGTGAAACCATTTCGACGTGTCAGTAGAGCTTGAATTATGTGTTCCATGAAGATCTGTTTGGTCACCCCATTATCTGCGTGAAACCATTTCGACGTGCCTATAGAACTTGAATTATGTGTTCCTTGGTGATCTGTTTGGTCACCCCATTATCTGGGTGAAACCATTGTGACGTGTCTGTAGAGCTTGAATTATTAGTTCCTTGGTGATCTGTTTGGTCACCCCATTATCTGGGTAAAACCATTCTGACGTGTCTATAGAGCTTGAATTATGTGTTCCATTGGGATGTGTTTGATCGCCCCATTAAATGGGTAAAACCATTCTGACGTGTCTATAGAGCTTGAAATATGTGTTCCATTGTGATGTGTTTGATCGCCCCATTAAATGGGTGAAACCATTCTGAAGTGTCTATAGAGCTTGAATTATGTGTTCCTTTGTGATTTGTTTGGTCAGCCTATCATCTGGGTGAAACCATTCTGTCGTGTCTATAGAGCTTGAATTATGTGTTCCTTGGTGATGTGTTTGGTCACCCCATTATCGGGGTGAAACCATTCTGACGTGTCTATAGAGCTTGAATTATATGTTCCTTGCTGATCTGTTTGATCACCCCATTATCTGGGTGAAACCATTTTGACGTGTCAATAGAGCTTGAACTATGTGTTCCTTGGTGATGTGTTTGGTCACCCCATCATCTGGGTGAAACCATTCTGTCGTGTCTATAGAGCTTGAATAATGTGTTCCTTGGTGATGTGTTTCGTCACCCCATTATCTGGGTGAAACCATTCTGACGTGTCTATAGAGCTTGAATAATGTGTTTCATGCCCATGTGTTTGATCACCCCATTATCTGGGTGAAACCACTCTGACGTGACTATTGAGCTTGAACTATGTGTTCCTTGGTGATGTGTTTGGTCACCCCATTATCTGGGTGAAACCATTCTGACGTGTCTATAGTGCTTGAATTATGTGTCCTTTGGTGATATGTTTGGTCACCCCTTTTTTCTGGGTGAAACCATTCTGACGTCTCTATAGAGCTTGCATTATGTGTTCCTTTGTGATGTGTTTGGTCACCACATTATCTGGGTGAAACCACTCTGACGTGTCTATAGAACTTGAATTATGTGTTCCTTTGTGATGTGTTTGGTCACCCCATTATCTGGGTGAAACCATTCTGACGTGTCTATAGAGCTTGAACTATGTGTTTCTTTGTGATTTGTTTGGTCACCCCATTATCTGGGTGAAACCATTCTGACGTGTCTATAGTGCTTGAATTGTTTGTTCCTTGGTGATGTGTTTGGTCACCCCATTATCTGGGTGAAACCATTCTGACGTGTGTATAGAGCTTGAACTATGTGTTCCTTGGTGATGTGTTTGTTCACCCCATTATCTGGGTGAAACCATTCTGACGTGTCTATAGAGCTTGAATTATGAGTTCCATAGTGATGTGTTTGGTCACCCCATTATCTGGGTGAAACCATTCTGACCTGTCCATAGAGCTTGAACTATGTGTTCCTTGGTGACGTGTTTGGTCACCCCATTATCTGCGTAAAACCACTCTAACGTGTCAGTAGAGCTTGATTTATGTGTTCCATGAAGATGTGTTTGGTCACCCCATTATCTGGGTGAAACCATTCTGACCTGTCCATAGAGCTTGAACTATGTGTTCCTTGGTGACGTGTTTGGTCACCCCATTATCTGCGTAAAACCACTCTAACGTGTCAGTAGAGCTTGAATTATGTGTTCCATGAAGATCTGTTTGGTCACCCCATTATCTGGGTGAAACCATTTCGACGTGTCAGTAGAGCTTGAATTATGTGTTCCATGAAGATCTGTTTGGTCACCCCATTATCTGCGTGAAACCATTTCTACGTGCCTATAGAACTTGAATTATGTGTTCCTTGGTGATCTGTTTGGTCACCCCATTATCTGGGTGAAACCATTGTGACGTGTCTGTAGAGCTTGAATTATTAGTTCCTTGGTGATCTGTTTGGTCACCCCATTATCTGGGTAAAACCATTCTGACGTGTCTATAGAGCTTGAATTATGTGTTCCATTGGGATGTGTTTGATCGCCCCATTAAATGGGTAAAACCATTCTGACGTGTCTATAGAGCTTGAAATATGTGCTCCATTGTGATGTGTTTGATCGCCCCATTAAATGGGTGAAACCATTCTGAAGTGTCTATAGAGCTTGAATTATGTGTTCCTTTGTGATTTGTTTGGTCAGCCTATCATCTGGGTGAAACCATTCTGTCGTGTCTATAGAGCTTGAATTATGTGTTCCTTGGTGATGTGTTTGGTCACCCCATTATCGGGGTGAAACCATTCTGACGTGTCTATAGAGCTTGAATTATATGTTCCTTGCTGATCTGTTTGATCACCCCATTATCTGGGTGAAACCATTTTGACGTGTCAATAGAGCTTGAACTATGTGTTCCTTGGTGATGTGTTTGGTCACCCCATCATCTGGGTGAAACCATTCTGTCGTGTCTATAGAGCTTGAATAATGTGTTCCTTGGTGATGTGTTTCGTCACCCCATTATCTGGGTGAAACCATTCTGACGTGTCTATAGAGCTTGAATAATGTGTTTCATGCCCATGTGTTTGATCACCCCATTATCTGGGTGAAACCACTCTGACGTGACTATTGAGCTTGAACTATGTGTTCCTTGGTGATGTGTTTGGTCACCCCATTATCTGGGTGAAACCATTCTGACGTGTCTATAGTGCTTGAATTATGTGTCCTTTGGTGATATGTTTGGTCACCCCTTTTTTCTGGGTGAAACCATTCTGACATCTCTATAGAGCTTGCATTATGTGTTCCTTTGTGATGTGTTTGGTCACCACATTATCTGGGTGAAACCACTCTGACGTGTCTATAGAACTTGAATTATGTGTTCCTTTGTGATGTGTTTGGTCACCCCATTATCTGGGTGAAACCATTCTGACGTGTCTATAGAGCTTGAACTATGTGTTTCTTTGTGATTTGTTTGGTCACCCCATTATCTGGGTGAAACCATTCTGACGTGTCTATAGTGCTTGAATTGTTTGTTCCTTGGTGATGTGTTTGGTCACCCCATTATCTGGGTGAAACCATTCTGACGTGTGTATAGAGCTTGAATTATGTGTTCTTTGGTGATGTGTTTGGTCACCCCATTATCTGGGTGAAACCATTCTGATGTCCACGTGAAACCCTCTCTTGCCCTGGTATATACATGTACTTTATACAGGTTGTCACGTATCACATTTATATGCGATATGCATAACGTATTATACCTAGCATATTATTTTGTACAACATTTAATTCAGTGTTTAATACACGCTTTATAACTGTAAAGAATTTGGTAAATATTGGTAATTTTATTTAAATCACCGCGTTTTTGTTTATACTTTTTTATAAATTTCTATATAATGTATATTTGTATACACACATATATGTATATGTATATTTAGAAGGTATATATATATATATATATATATATATATATATATATATATATATATATATATATATATATATACCTTCTAAATATATATATATAATATATATAAATATATATATATATATATATATATATATATATATATATATATATATATATATGCCTTCTTGTACAGTTTCATTTATTCTTGAAAATGGTTTAAATAAAATCGAAATACTGAATCATGAATGATGAATATCTTTTGTTGTAGTACCACAATACTCTACCACACACAGGGCTACCTGTTAATTACAGAATTACTTAAGACCTTGTCCCACTTTTATAATCTTCTTTCTTAACCCGTGTAAATGTAGAGATACCATGGGATTTTATTTATTTATCTATCTATTTATTTGATTGGTGTTTCACGTTGAATTTTTTCTCTTATAAATGGCGAACAAAGCTCGTCTGCAGACTTTAAATGGTATTCCAGGCGCAGTGCCTGTTGTTGTGGGCCCTGTTAGTAGAATGAACTGGTATACAATGCTCCCATTACCCGTCATCCGTCTGGAGCATAGTGGAGTGACAACAGTTGTTTGAATGATGCGCTAAGTCACGTTCATCACATTCTCGTCTAAGGGTCCGAATAGCAATCAAATTAATAAATAACGTCAATACTCCGTATCACATAGATAAATAAATTTTCAAAAACTCAATCAGAGGAACAAAAACAAAGAAGTAACAAATAATATGCAGAATAGAATTACTTACATGTAAACATGTAGTTGGTTTGTGTGGTTAATTATATGTAAAAGAGAAAAGTTTTGGTCATGCATTTGTCCTGCACTTGTCTATGCAATGTTTTGTACTTCATTTCAATAAAACGTAAAATAGCCAATGGCAGGAATAGGTATGGAAGCAATTAGATGAACCAAAAACTCAACTGGATTTTCAGCCAGTGTAAATCAACGCCTTTCGTCGGATACCTGTCACGATTCTAACCCAGGGCAAGTACCTTGCGAAGGGCCGTGGTTTCGCCCGTTGCCATTTTATTCCTGTATTCAAGATGACGTCATTGCTCTATATTCCTAATTTTTCCTCCAACAATCCACATAAATCATTTGAATTGATATTTGATAATAATTATTTACAGAGTAATAAATATATATATATATATATATATATGTATTTATATATATAAGTATCCGATATATATATATATATATATATATATATATATATATATATATATATATATATATATATATATATATATATATATATATATATATATATATATACACACACATTTACATACACATGCACACACATGCATATATAGTCCCCTGGGAATTGTTTTTTTGCTTCGTGGGTGGAAATAATCTGAGTGGTGGCACTTTTACTGACAAATTTTCCCACATGTCATGCCCTCATACCCACACCATACTGCTGGAAGACAAGTGCTGGTGAGCGTACGTTGAACTGTGCAAACAACCATCTCTTATTGCGATTAAGTCCCACAAGCAGCAAACGGTGTGGAATCCACAACTTTCCTGTCCAAGTCTGGATTTGAACCCGTAACTCGTATTAACTCATGTGTCCTAGAGACTGAAAGGCATGCGCCTCTAACAACTATGTCCCGCTCTCGTAGTTCAATTCCGGTAAAGTTGAGGCGAAAACCTGAGGTGTAGATGTTGCGTAATTTAAAAATCAAAAATAATCAGAGAGCAAACTAGTAAACTTACCTATAGCCGGAAGTGCTGCAAATCATGTAAAACTTACACCTTGTACCTATACCTCTAGGCATGTAAAGCCCATGGAATCAATATGACGGCCTCTCCGGCCGTACGTGGGAAGGTCTGTCGGCAACTTGCGGATGGTCATGGGTTTTCCCTAGGCCCTGTCCAGTTTCCTCCCACCATAAGGCTGGCCGCCATCATATAAGTGAAATATTCTTGAGTACGGCGTAAAACACCAATCAAATAAATAAATAAATAAATATGACGGATCACGTGATCGATCTGGTTTAGAAAGAATCTGATATACTTTATTTAAGGGAATTCACCAGAATCAAAAGTGATGTTTCCCTATTTATATACAGTGAAGACGATCCTATGCGCCTTTGGGCGCCACACCCAAAGATTCATCCCATGAACTACAGCATTCCTCACATTAGTTTGTGCATGAGATTCGATTCGTGACTGTTTGCATTTACCCTTCAACAAATATCCATACTCTTACATGTACATGTAATACCCTCCACGAACCATGATCCTAAGAGGCAGACTATCCCATTCTACCTCACGTAAGGGTCAAAGCTGTTAAATTACTTCGGGGATATTTTCTTTTCAAGAAATACGATTTTGGGGGACAGGTCAAGATGCATGATATTCGATTCGTGACTAATCTGTTCAAACATTGTACCGTAGTCTGAAGTAAAAAAAAAACAACAGATTAATGGGTAAATTTGAGTTCAATGTACATATAGGAACACCGCACGACTGAAAGAGCGGGTCGTGTTGTACCATAGACTTTAAGAATGGTATTTGCTGCTGCTTCGCTTGGCTTCCTGCGGTGAGAGGTTAGAACAAGGAAGCAGGACTGATTGACCCAGTGTCTGTGCCATGTGACTGAGTGGGGTGATATGTCCGGTGTCTTCGGCATGATACCTCAGCGGCGGCAGCACTTTGGCTGCATGTACTCGTCCTGTCACAAGTAGACACAGTATATATACACACACACCTGACGATTCCTCGTCTTTATATAACTTAAAGATTGCTAAGTACGACCTGAAATCTAAGCATTCATTTCCATTCATTCATTTATGCAGGCTATCTCCCCAGTGGTACATGAGTTGATCTGGCAGTAACCTGCGGATGGTCGTGGGTTTTTCACCATAATGCTGGCTACCATCATATAAGTGAAATATTCTTAAGTATTAACCTCTGATCAAATAAATGAAATAGATACATTCGCGTCATCTCCTCGGATGATGAAGAATTGGATGTTACGGATACACCATTGCCCGTGGGAACAAGGCCTTATGAGACATACACATGTATACATATAGAGAAATGTGTGATTTCTGCAGAAGTGTGCTTCAGTGAAATGAACTACTGGTCGTTGCCCAGGTAACGACAAAAGACGTCAATCATATTTGGAATGAGGATTCCAGTTCGAACAATTTTACATTTTAAATAAAATAACTATTCATGCTTCACATTTACTTTTAAAAAAAAATGTTGTGAAAGGATCACTTTTACCAGGAGATAATCTGAATAGACACAACACATAACAGTTTCCAAGTGTCTTTTTTTTTTAAGAATAAAAGCTCTTGTCTCCCCACCCCCACCCCCCCCCCCCCCACCCAATCCCGCTCAGCTCGGCTCCCTTGCACTATTACACTAGCGGCCGTCGTATAAGTGAAGTGTTCGGGAGAACGGCGTAAAACACCAATCAAATCAAATAAATAAAGTAATTAATGTTTGGGTTTCTTAAACTCTTGTGACACTTTAGTTCCAAGACCTCGGGCTTCACGCGTAGCCCTCTAGTAATGCTGTTATGATATGCTTACCTGTTTAATCAAAGACGAGAAACATTTCGCGCTCAGTTTTTGTCCTTATTTTGTCTATATACACCATGTCCTTTTGTTTATTTATTGGCGTGAGATAAATGTCGTCGACGCAATTGAATTTAACTGACCGGTGAAATGAACATCTGCAATCACCACTTGCATATACTCTGAAATGCTATTGCCTAAGGTCGAATGTTGTGACGCGTTTCGTGGATGGATATCCGGTGGATGTGCCTGTCACTAGACTCATTGATGTTCAACACTGTGAGTAGAGGTTTAACAGAATTATTATTTGATGAAAACTTTATCACGGGTATTCGCTGTGACAGAAAAAATCCAGGCCTCACTATATGACCGGAAAGCTAGTGTTAAGCAAACATACATCCCTTGCAAAATTAGACTCCTCTTCCCGTTATATACATGAGCGTAACACTGTTTAAGCTCATCAGTTATAAAGCATCACGTTACACGCTCTAATTCTTTACAATCGCATTACACATCCGCGTTGGTCGGTCATACATACCAGGTTTGTTTTATAAATTTCACTTTCGAAAGCTGATTGCAAAAGCAGCTATTGTTATTTTAAGGCAAACGCGAGAAGCGTACGTCTGGCTTTTCTGCGCCCCATCTTGGTGAAGGTATGACTGACATCATGGGTAAGTAAATGAGTTATATTTGTTACTATCGCTGGCTCAAATAATTCCAGTGCTACATATTTAAAAGTTATATCGATGCAACATACAGTTACACATTGCGCGGATATGATCCATATTCACAGGGTGAAAGTGATACATTGGAAATCGATAGGTGTGTAATGGGTATAACACACACAGTTGTATTTAGAAATGGTCTATATGTTATACACCCTTACATATCAAGAGAATATGATACACCCTTAGTAATGGTGGGGGTGTGATACTCAGATACAGATCATGTGGATGTGATACACCCTTTCAAACCGTGTGGATGTGATACACTCTTACAAATCGTGTGAGTGTGATACACTCTTACCAATCGTGTGGGTGTGATACACTCATACCAATCGTGTGAGTGTGATACATTCTTACCAATCGTGTGAGTGTGATACACTCTTGCCAATCGAGTGGGTGTGATACACTCTTACCAATCGTGTGGGTGTGATACACTCTTGCCAATCGTGAGGGTTTGATACACTCTTACCAATCGTGTGAGTGTGATACACTCTTGCCAATCGGGTGGGTGTGACAGCTCCATACCAATCGTTTGGGTGCGATACACTCTTACCAATCGGGTGGGTGTAATGCACTCTTGCCAATCGGGTGGGTGTGATATACTCTTACCAATCGTGTGGGTTTGATACATTCTTACCAATCGTGTGGGTGTGACATCTCCATACCAATCTTGTGGATGTGATAAACTCTTACCTATCGTGTGGTATCGATACACTATTACCAATCTTGTGTGTTCGACACCTCCACACCAATCGTGTTGTTGTGATATACTCTTACCAATGGGGTGGGTGTGTTACCTCCATACCAAGGAGGTACACACCTACAAACCACATGAACGTGGTACACACTTACCAATCGTGCTGGATGTGGTACACACTTATAAACTGTGTGGACTAATTTCCAGTGTTGCACACTATGTCAAGCATTTAATGTACTAAGAATTTCTCTTAAACGGCGCTGTTCATGACAGGTGCGACAAGCCCAGCACTTGACTAATGTGGTCACGTGTTCATATTATGCAATCGCTGCTTTAGTTGTTGCCTCTAGCCAGGATATTTTTCAGACAGGCCCCCATCTAACGACGATCAAGAAAAATGTAAAAATTAATGTGTATCTTTGGTGGACATGTTATGTCCTTTTCGTGCATATCTATTGTACTTTTTTGTAAACAAGGGCTTTTAGGGAGTATGGAGACAACTAGACACTCTTTTTTTTAATTTATTTATTTTTGAGTAAACAATGCGGAACGGGCTGTTTTGAAATATAGCCAAGCAGGGCAACATCGATCTGAATAAAAAGCAAAAGGAGAATTGGCTAGTAAAATATCCCAGTCATTCTTCACACAAAGTGGTGAATGCACCAGCAACTTGTTCCTGTGATCTGCTCGGAAAGCCCAAGTGAAAGTAAAAGTAAAACCAGGAGTTATTTTTAGTACTGTAGTACTGTAATAAACAGATGCTCTGAAGTATAGCAGTGTGACCTTGTTTTAAGCCGAGTGGGTCAGTGACACATTTGTAAACGTCCTGATTCGCACTATAATTTAGCACACGAGCACGTACATTTTGTGTACGCTCTCAAGTACAGAAGTCCCACTTCAGATTCCCCGCTCTGCCGGAGAGGCCGTAATGTTCTGACACGTATACACGCGTATAATAACTTACAGGATAAATATGACAGACTGAACTCAGATTACTGGATTCACCGTATCTCTAAGGTCACATTGGTTAGAGCTGTTCATTTGCGTGACGGTTACAATGTTTAGCCTATATACATAACTGGTTTACAGTCGTTTACTGTTACAGTTTAGTACTACCTATTTTGTCCAGGTTACTATCAGGCAGCACGTCCAGGTTAGCATTCCTTCTGAAGAGAGATTACCTCCCCTTGTTTGTTTGTTTGTTTTGTTTGTTTTTTTTGTTTTTGTTTTGTTTTTTTGTTTTGTTTCCCCAGATAAATCAGAAAGAAAACATGGTGAACTAAACTGACATGATGCCGTTATCTTAACACTACATCTTAAAAATGTTGTATATAGGTGTCCTAAGAACAAATGTATATGTGTGTTTATGCATGTGTATAAAGTTTCAAAATCAAATCCCACCAGTGCGGGTTCTCTGAGTTCAAGTCCAGTTAATGCTGGCTTCCACTCCGGCCAAACGTAAGAAGGGTCCTGGTTTTTCACCGAGCTCTGCCCGATTTCCTCTCAACATAATGCTGGCCGCCGTGGTATTAATGAAATATTCTTGAGTACGGCTTAAAACACCAATCAAATAAATAAAATAAATCAAAATCGGATATATAACGGAAATGGGTGGCTCATTTGGTTAGCGCGGTAGCGCAGTGTAATGACCCAGGAGCCTCTCACCAATGCAGTCGTTATGAGTTCAAGTCCAGCTCATACTGGCTTCCTCTAGGGCCGTACATGGGAAGGTCTGCCATCTACCTGCAGATGGTCGTGTGTTTCCCCCGGGCTCTGCCCAGTTTTCTTCCACCATAATGCTGGTCGCCTTCGTATGCAATACTCTTGAGTACGGCATAAAACACTAATCAAAAAAATAAATAAATATAAATAAAAATAAAATAAATAAATATAACGGAAATGTGTTGCCAAAATCTGTCCATGAAACCTGCTATCGACTGGTCGATGGAGCCTGGTGTTAGCCTACAAACCAAGCAAAAGTTTCAAAGTGATAAATAATAAAGTGTATTTTGGTGGTCTACTGTACATTTTATCATTGTTTTAAGAAAATTGGTCAACGTTTACACAGCTGATACATAATACAAGTGATTCTTTGATATATGTATGTGTTTATAGGTGTTTTCGTTCCATTTGGTTCAATACAATGCATCCTTTAACAGGAGTTTTACATACGACACCTAGAAATGTGTAAATTTAAATTATTGAAATCAACTCTTAGAGAATATTTTTGGCAGAGGTATTCTTTTTTCATTGATACACGTGAATTGGTCTCCACAATTTTTTTGTCTTACACTATTCTGCCCGTTTTTTATGTTAAATTTTTACCTATTTTTTTTCTTCTTTAGTTTTTTCTTTCTCTTTTCTTTTATTTCTTTTCACGCCATTTTTTAATACAAAAGTAACATCTTATGATTTCCCCACCCCTAATTTTATACTAAATATTCCATAGATCTATGTTTTGGGAATAAATAAGCTTTAATGAACTTATTCCCGCCATAACCGTCTCGTTCGTCCAGATCATTCACGTCATGACGACTACCGTTGCTGTTGTTGTTGTATTTTCCATAAAGTTACAGAATACAAAAACAGGAAAACAGAAGAAAAAAAGAGAGCGTTAGTAAATAGCGATAGAAAACCGCATCTACGTGTAAAGTGCATTCTTTTATGCGTTAAGAATGAATAAAATTCTATGGATATGATTGATTTCTGACAATTAACAGGTGAATGCATGTACAAATTTTGTCTGGATGTTAGTACGCTATGCTTAATTAGGTGTGTGCGTGCGCACTCTAGCGTAGATATGTATGTTGGCCTGCTGTTTCCATGAAATGTGAGAGAAACAAAAATGTTTTTGTGTTTCAGTTTGTTTATTTTAGTATAAATATATGTATTCAATAGTATTTCTGTATCTAACTTCTCCAGAAGCTATTCATTTCAACTCAACGAGCGCTGTCAGTCAAGGCATGATCAACAACCTGGTCTTGTCTGCCTTTGGTGAGTTACCTCCCTTGAAATATCGGCCTCTTCGATTAGCACTAGCATTTACCTGTGGGTAAAACAACGCTCAGCACTCACTTTTGCCGAAAATAACCTATATTTTACAAGGCCATGTGATGTATATACCTCGTATATTTAAATCTACATTCATAAATTAGTTTAAATGGCGACTTTATTCCATGAACTCGTTTCCGTCAAGGCAATAAGGGATATTTCTGGTTATCCTAATCAACAACGGTCTCACATTTTTAAAGGTAATAAAAAAAATATTTGAACAGAAACATTTAAAGGTAAATGCTTTAGATTTTCTTCTAAAAGGTAATTTGAAAATACGGTGGGGTCTTTGGTCCACATGTAAGTGTTGTGAGGTTAAATCATTTAGATGTAGGGGCCTCCGTGGCTCAGTCGGTTAGCCCGCTAGCGCAGCGTAATGACCCAGAAGCCTCTCACCAATGCGGTCGCTGTGAGTTCAAGTCCAGCCCATGCTGGCTTCCTCTCCGGCCGTAAGTGGTAAGGTCTGTCAGCAACCTGCGGATGGTCGTGGGTTTCCCACGGGCTCTGCCCGGTTTCCGCCCACCATAATGCTGGCCGCCGTCGTATAAGTGAAATATTCTTGAGTACGGCGTAAAACACCAATCAAATAAATAAATAAATAAATGATTTAGATGTAGAACTCTTGGCAGCATGGATTCGCCATGCCACAAAAAGACACAATGTATGCACACAACAAATGGCTTCTGGTAGTCATATGACTTGAAACTTGTTTTAAACGACCTGTACACACAGGTCAGATAAAAAAAATCCCTCAGCATAGTTAATAGTTGTAGCTGTCAAGTTGATATTTTACGCTCACATGAGGAACATTCATGTACGCTTGTTAATGTTGCAGTAATTCTCCAGAGTGAATTCTATCAAGTATATATATTATAATGCACATAATAGTATTACATTTGCCGATTTTAATAACGGAATATTTACTTTCGCAGGCATACTGTTGACAATAACTACGATAGTTATTCTTGGAAAGGACGTGTGAGTATTGAACTCCCATTTGTTTATTTATTTATTTATTTGATTGGTGTTTTACGCCGTACTCAAGGATATTTCACTTATACGACAGCAGCCAGCATTATGGTGGGTGGAAACCGGGCACAGCCCGGGGGAATCCCACGACCATCCCACTTACGGCCGGAGAGGAAGCCAGCATGAGCTGGACTTGAACTCACAGCGACCGCATTGGTGAGAGGCTCCTGGGTCATTACGCTACGCCCGCGCGCTAACCAACTGAGCCACGGAGGCGGTAATCCCCACGCTGGTTTAAGGGCAAAGAAAACACTACCAATGATATGTTACATGAAAGAACATTAAACACTATTCATACAAACAGCTGTATATTTTTTTAGAATCGTTTTTCAACCCACTGAAACGCATTGGAAGCAATGGATTCTACGGTGGTCTTTTCGGAACATAAGACCAGTCACGACAAACAAAGTTTTTACCGTCTAACTCACATATATGGATCCACCTAGATTTCAGCGTTCTAATTGCATACACATGTAAATCTATGACTGTTTTCGACGAATGGAACTTAAAACAGAGTGTTTCTTGGTTGGAAAAAAAATGTAAACAAAAAATATATCAAACTATTTTCCCTGACATTGCCTATTGATCTGTCTGATGTGTACTTCACCTAAGTGTATTTTTTAACTTGAAAGCACTACCACACATCTACCATTACAATGCTTCCGGTGCTGGTTTGGACGCTCCTAGGTTGGGTGCAGTTTGAACTTTATAATGAAACTTGTCAGCCAATATCCAAATATTTACATTGTTTGGTATTGCTCAACTGTTCATGTAATTCAAGAAATTGAACCTAAAAGCTGTATGGATCCAATTTTATATACTACAACCCTTACGCTTTTTGAATATCCCATTAATCATTACTTGCGTTCATTGGTGGTATTTACGTGGTAACGGAAGAAAGTTTTGATGTTTATATTCCTTAATTATATGTTTACAGAATTCGAAAAAGAAAGAGAAGTTCGAGAAACAGGAAACGTTCGGTAAGGAAAATGGCTTCAGATTCAGGAAGACAACTTCATCGTCCTTCCAAACGCTCGAGTAGATCTTCCAAAAGAGGGACTTCGGCAGCACATAAAGGAAAGCATGCCACTTTGCCCATTTCTCATGAACGAGAACGCAGTCTTAATCCTTCTAGGATCCGCCACCCCACACAGAGAAATCAAGGCGTGAAGAAAGATGAGTGTGCTAAGCACGACTGTAAGGGTAATCGCACTTCTGCAGACGGCCCAAAGTTGGGAGCGTCTGCGACACCTGATGTAGTTTATCTTGAAATGGAGATTAACTGCAATCCCCAATGTACAGAGTTGAGAGAAACTCACCTGGATTCGACGAAGAAAACCTTGTACTTGTGGAAGCAGACAAATAGCGCCCATGAGATAAACGCACCGATGTACGTTAATAACAGGAGGGAAGTCACAGTGCGTGACGTCGGTGAAGATAACAACGTTAAAGTTGCGAAAGATTATGACTATACGTTCATGGGGGTTACATGCAAGAACATGTCTCACAAATAAAATGTGCATCAAATGTAAGATGCACATCGTACATAGTGCTTTGACAATCACTTCGTCTCAAACAACGTAATTAAACATACAGTGTAAAAATCGATCAGCTTAAATTTTATGTATATATATATATATATATATAATATATATATATATATATATATATATATATATATATATATATACATATATATATATATATATATATATATATATATATATATATATAGAACTTACTTAAAGATACAGATGAAGACCGGGTTGGCACCCATCCCAAAGGTGAACTCGCACACAGGCAGTTGTCTTCTCTGCAGGCCATTTCATCGCATCGCTGTAATGTGCACACACCTAAAACATAAAATATGAAAGCTTCACTGTTGCTTTGGTCGTCGTTATCCGTTATCATCTTCATCATTACTGTTCTTGTCGCCATCACCGTCAACAGAATCATCATCATCATCATCATTCAATTTTGGCGCAAAATACTTTCTCAATGTGCACGTTTTTGCTTTGAACTGTGATTTCTCGGCTGCATACCCCTCACAGCGCATGCGTCGCTCTCTACCCTTCGCAGTACATCATTGTCACCAACAGACCTTTACCTTTAGAGCCTATGAATCGCGCATACGCTCGTTTAGGCTTAGTCTCGTCACGTGTGTTCGTGATCCTCGGAAATATACACAAAGTCACTTTCAGGGTAAACTGGGATGAAATGTACCTAATGCCAAACGAGACAATGAGCGAAATTCTAAATTTTGAGTTGGCATTCTAAATTACACGTTCCCTTCTGCTGATAGTAGAAAAAGTGAAAAATAGCGTCTCTTGCAGCCATCAAAAGAAACAACAAGTTTTTTTTTGTTTCATTTTTTGCACATTTGTTGTGTTTACACTACACAAAGCCATATCCTGAAGAAATGTATTCATTCATTTTGATTGTTTGCCTGTTTGTTTACTTATTTGATTGTTGTTTAATGCAATACTTAATAATTACTTACACTCTTCACTTATACTATTCACTTATACTTCTTCCGACTGGAGGAAAAACCGTCCCTCCTCTTCAACCGAAGTGTCGCACACAACACAGTGTGTCTACATGATGTTCATGGAAACACTGCGGGTTGTTTTCTTTCACTAGGGTTTGTGTGCTGATTTGGCAATATTTTTGCACCTCTTTCTTGGCGATTTGATTGACTTCATTTGATGCAGCGATGGCATCGTTAATGCATTGGGTTGTGCATTTGACGATTTGAACGACACAGATGGGGAGGTGGAATTTTGATCAGGGCAAGTCCACACCGGTTAGAACGTTTTTAAAATTCGGCGAGCTTTTGACAACATAGCGTTGTGAGGACGTGTTGGAAACGGTCATCCTTGATGCCCTACACTGAACACACTGGTTATCCAAAGTATCTGAAATCCTGGCACCAAGTTTGTTTTTGGGAGATCATTTGATTAAAACTTCCAAGAGAACGCAACTTCAACATTTCATAACCTAAAATTTTCAAAAAGCAATATCACTCGAAAGTTTAAAGTTTATAGATTGTTAAGAAATCCAGTGAACACGTGCAATAGGGTTAGGGTTAACTCGAAGCAATCAGTGTAGTACAGCTTTGCAAAGTGTGAGATAAAACGATTCCCTCCCCTTAATTAAACATTGACAATTGTGTACTTGGTAAACCCAAGATTTCTTTCGAATTTTGTGCCAACATATTTTCGTAAATGCTAAAAGTGCGCGAACCGCATTGGAACTATGTACGACTTGACTGTACGTGGAAAAGGCGACTTTCAAACCGGAACCTTTAGTATGATCTCACGTCAGCTTATATGAAGTTTCAATCCCCAACAAGACACCGCAGAGTGGAATATTTTAAATGCTTATAGCTCATTTATTCTTAAAAAGCGAAATGAATGACTTAGACCTCACTTATATGAGATGGTACGATTTCTGGATTGTGCGATTGATTGGAGATTTGGACGAGAACCGACCAATCCTGAACATTAGAGGTTTCATTTACCGATTGCTCTTTAAGACTGGTGTTAGGTATGATTGTGTTAGGTGCGGACGTGCAATCCCAAATAATGCCAAATCGTAGCCAGTCGTGTGTCGGTATCAATAGTCACATAGCTTTCAAGGAGTACTTTATTTAAGTTTTCAGTCTCAAAACCTTGCAGATTTTTTTGAATTGAAAACTTCAGTAGCTTCTTAGTTCGCTATGCCTCCCATCGTCCCGCGTACTAGCCCCTGACCCGAGCCTCATTGGTTTCTCCGGATATATTGGTCTCCGAGAAGTAGAGACTAGTACCAACAGTCGCAACCTATGCAACCTGTCGGGTCAAACGACAGGCTTCTACCCTAATCGCCATGGGGTACAATCACCATGGACATGACCCAGACGTTTTGAACATGGCCTTCCAACTTATCTCACGTACGACTGATTACTCTGGTGATCCCCCACAGCGTTTAAGACTCGTTGCGAGGTCTTTCCATGATTCCTGTCTTCCGTGTGCACGTCAAGTGTGAAGTGCACCGGATTTTCAGAGTCAATTTGAAAAATCCCACAAAACAAAACAGCATGTCATTACACTCAAAACATTAATCTGTTAATTTTAACAGAAAGTCTGTTGTCTGAGTGATGCCAGAATGCACTCCTTTGTCATAACAAAACACTGTGTCATATTCCACATGCTGTCCTGATAGTCTAGCATAATCTTTATGTTAAATTCATAGAATATGTGTATTATATTTAACGGAACATTTTGTTTGCTAAAGTGTATAGCAACGAAATTTATACAGGATTCGGGCCAGTTTACATTGGTCTAGAAATAAAGACTCTAAACCAGCATCGTCCTCATCACTGCATTTCTTCACCTATATCCACTTAAGCCATATTGCGAGGGGGGCTCCATGAGCATTGGCGTGAAAGGTTAAAATAAAACTCTAACTGACGTAAAACAAGAAGTGGGATTACAACGTTTACGTGTGACCACTTGTCACGTATCACACCCTGGTCGCTGCTCTGGTTTTACTCTCTATGCTGCATGTCTATTAGACTGTCATCGCTGCTCTAGTTTTACTCTCTGTGTTGTACGTCAATTACATTGTCGTTCCTGTTCTGGTTTTAATCTCTGTGCTGTACGTCTAATACACTGTCATCGCTGATAGCGTTTTACTCTCTATGATGTAGGTCTGTCACATGGTTGTAGCTGCTCTGATTTTACTCTGTATGTTGTATGTCTACTACCCTGTAGTGGATGCTCTGGTTTTGCTCTCTGTACTGAAGTCATTTATATCGCTCTACAGAGGTTTAGCCAAATGCGAAATAAAAAAGTACAGGTGTCTCTATCAACTGTGTACACTAGTGTGTTGACAAAAAAAGGTTTTTTCGGTCATGCGAGTCTTCCGATTTCTATGCAAGCCTTTAGAACGGGTTCTTCCTTGTATATTGGTCCGTATATAATACCATAATCTCCTATAACTAAATGCACTGGGTGAAAGCAAGACGTTGTGTAGACATACATTAAGCTATGTCATGTTGTGCACTCTTCACTCGTGCTGACAGGCCCATCGCCGGATGGTTATGCCGTTTTATCAGCACATATCACTCGAGGCACTGAACTGCCCACGCCGTTGGAGGCTGGTATCTCGTTTTGTAGGTAAAACTCCTGGGTGCCACTACATGTAACATATGCACCACTTCGCTAACAGAGCTGCTGAACGTTTGCATCGTTTTATGAGCAGGACTCACGAGTCTTAATACCTTTTTGTGGGCAAAACTCCAGGGTACTGATACTTCTTCACTTCGGGAAGAGATCTGCTATAATTTTTGTGGTGTTTTCTAGACATACAAAGATGGTTTTTCTCCTGGTTATTCTAATCTTTGGTATACATATAGTTTCAGGTAAGTGCTCCTGCTATTATATTCTGTTTCTTTTCTAGCCCATCACCCATTGTTCGGCATTCCACTTGTTGTTGTTGTGTTTTTTTTAATAATGATGACTTCACCAAGTAGGTTCTTGGTATTGAATCCAGGCTAATGGCTCTGAGTTCAAGTCCAGCTCGTGCTGGCTTCCTCTCTGGCCGTACGTGGGGAAGGTCTGCAGCAACCTGCGGATGGTCATGGGTTTCCCCCGGGTTCTGCCCGGTTTCCATCCACCATAATGCTGACCGCCACCGTATAAGTAAAATATTCTTGAATTCGGCGTAAAATACCAATCAAATAATAAATCAACGTTCAGAAAGGTGTTAAGACTGACGTGAATGCAAAGTTAAACAAATGTTAAACATTAAATACACCAATTAAAACGGTCAACGTGTGATGTGATTGTTTACTTGTTGATGCTGTTAATACACCCTCCCTCAGGAACGTGTCGTTACAACAACAGCGACCATAAGGTTGCAAAGGAGACAAGACTGTTCATATCTGCATATGGGATACTAAAATCGTCAGACATTTACCAGATGTCGGTGGTTATGCCGGGCAGTTCGGCTTCCTCTATTCAAATAAATGTGACCACCATCGTATAATTATGTATACGGCGTAAAACAACAATGCGATCAAGTAAATGAAATATAGATTATTACATTGATCGATCATAAGTCACACTTGATTAACTTTTTAGGTATTTTGGCCGTAAGTCGGAAGGTCTGTCACCAACCTGCGGATGGTCGTGGGTTTCCCCAGGGCTCTGCCCGGTTTCCTCCCGCGGTATAATTGAAATATTCTGGAATACGGCGTAAAATACCAATCAAAAAAATAAAATGAGTAAATTATTGTTTGACGACAATTGTTGTATGGGTTTATTGTTATATGTATACAGCAAGACAAATCCTGAAAATCTGCGTAACCATGGTTTCGATCCTTGTAAACATCCTCGACCTCAGTTAACGTGAAAAATGCAACAGATATTTATCTTTTTATCTCATTAATTAACAGAACAGAATCCTTTTAAATGCTTGAATTCTATATTTTGTTCATGAGCCACCTATGTTTGTTAGGTGCACGTTTTTATTGGGTGAACATCAGGGTGACGTTTACTATATGCGTTGTCATGTCCAATCATTCACAATCTATGTCAACGTTATAGTGAATTTCAGGAAAGAATTTGCTGAGACCAGTGACTATTTAGCCCACCACATATTAAAATATTACAATTTATTCAGTCAAATATGAAGCGAGAAAAAGGTTTTAAAATAGATATTTTTCTCCGTCGTTTTCAGTGACCGATCCATTGATTTACATTACTTTTGGCTTTCTTTTCACTTCAGGTTCAACGTTTTAAACTTTAACATAGTGTCCGATTTATTACTACACTATATCTCAGATCGAGACATTTGACAACTTAAGTGTTTTTCTATTTTATCTGTAAGTCTTATGATAACAAAATACTCTTTAAAACGCTTTTGAAGTCGAAACTGTGTGAAAACAGAGACAGCTATGATGACATTACCAAGTCGTTGCCTCTGATTTGTTCGGTCTTTAACTCACTGTTTGATTCCACTTATTCAATGTGTTATGATATACTATTCGTAATAATATTTACTATATTTAATTAGACCAACAAACACCGAGACATCTGATAAAGGGAAAGGTATGAAAACTAAAATGAGAAGCCTAAATGGAAATTTCGAAGAACAACCCAACCTGAGTCACGTGCATGAGTTTTTGACAATTGTGATATGAGACCACCAAAGTATAGGCCTATGCCTGAATCTTTCACATTTATATATTGATATTATATTGCATTTTTAGATATATAGGTATGTTCCCCATTTTTTGTTCCTATATGGAGGGCTTCTATAATCTTCCCCAAAACGTAGTACACAATTCAGTACTTTGAATAACACTGTTAACTTGCGGGCGAATCGTGCATAACGAGAGTACGCGTCAATTCAGCAATATTTTCTTTATTATAGTAGAAGGAATCAAACTTCATGCTAAGCATATATATGTCAGTCTATTTTCTACCCGGGACAGGAGCTGTCGAGCTGCGCACATGGACAATAGACATGTAGAAAACTGGCTACACAGCGCTGTGTACGTAGCATAAAGGCTGTCCCTGTTTTCTGTAGTAGAGTATTAACGCTAAGCACACTTCAGTATGGATAAAGGAGGACAGCGTTTTCATATTAGGCCTACACGATGGCTGTACCACAATGCCAATGACGCCACAGTCCTTTGAGAATGTATAGGCTACAGATAAGTGTGGAAAGCATCGAGGCAACACAGTGTTCCAATGCAATCCTGTTGTGGCGCTGTCTTATAACAAAAATTGCCTTTTGTCAGTGACATATAACGACGTTAGCTTTACACAGGTATGTGGCCAAGGCTCATATCCTTAGGAAGAAAATGAACTTTGAACATTTTTTTTCATTGCATATGTTCAGTTTCGACGACACCGCATAACATTTTTTATCAGTTTCATGTACTTCGACCACGGTCGTTCAACCACTTCTTTTAGAATGCTCGTGTGCGATCTTCCCTGTCACATTGTCATACTGACGACTTTGCTCCTGTTGTAAATAACTTATCCGTCATCGTCTTGTAAATAAATAAACCGCCACATGCCATTAATTTAGACTTTGCAATTCGATCGAAATATAGCCACCACTGCAGCACAGCTTCAGCAGCAGCAATCCGGAAGCCTATGCCTAGACAGCCTCGTACCTTATTGAAAATTCAATGATCATTACTCATATATATTTGCATGACAAGGTACGAAGTCAGCCTAGTGTACGACTTCCGGCAGGGCGAGGGAGGCCTGCTGGTGAACATTGGTGCCCGAACTGTAGCATTGAACAGCATTTTCCTGGAAAAAAATACAAGCTCGCAAAATAGGAAGGAGTTTATCATGTAAGCGAAACAGATATTCTCGTTTATAACAACATGTACCCCTACCAATTTTTTTCCTGGCCAGAAGCTTTTGAATTTTACTTGCCCGTCAGCTTTTGTTCTCGCCACAAGCCCTGTCTTTACCCGTAACGAACATTTTTTTAAATCATGGTCTGGCCGAATAAATGGGAATTTTGTATGCTGCAGCTAAAGTGTGCGAACAGACAACACTACATTTTTATTGTAAATCAACACAATTAATCTGGTATTTTATAAAGTATATAAGTATTGTGCTTTACAATAACGATGACTTAGCCGGGTTTACACACCCAAGTAGAAGGAAACCTTGCGGACATGCTAAAACACACCACGGAAGTACACTCTACAAGTAGAACTACGTCTGTAAATCGGTGACAATTTTCACAACCTCAGAAATGCCCCAAAGGGTCCGACTTCAACATGTTTTGACAACACCAGTTATCTAGACTGCTATACTGTAAACCTTGTTTCTTGACACTTGCATAGTTTACGTGTTTTAGTATAATATAACCTTCATAAATTAATTTTTTCTCTTGTATTATATTGTCCTACGACAGTGTGCTTTTCGAGTTGGATATTATGAAATTCTGTTAAATTCTATATATATATATATATATATATATATATATATATATATATATATATATATATATATATATATATATATATATATATATATATATAAATATGTAGCTTTTTCGCAGTGACAATATTGTAGGCTGTGTTTTGCAATGTGTTGTGCATCCATTGTATAACGAATTATTCTCCACGCCCATTGCTCATCATGTCCCTTGCTCTTGCTTTTGAATAAAAGGGGAGTTTAATCTTTTATCGATGAAGGTCAAAAAGTCAAACTGTATCATGTGACCGGTCAAAAATATTAGGCAACTTATTTTTTATCACATTCACTACAACATGGGCGTTTGAAAAAAAGGTGTCATAAAAAGTAGTTTAGAGGAGACGAATTAAACAGAAAACTGAGAATCTGAATATTTGTCTACTTGAGAAGTTCCTAAAGAAGAGCGGCATCATTTGTGCCTGTGGAAAAAGGTGTGACAAAGCCCACAAGGGTTGCCTAATATTTTTACAGGTCACAGGACCCAGTAGGACTGTTTTTACATATAACGACGGAAGAGTTCCAACTCGAAACTCTCCTATTATGACGCCATCCAAGACAATGAGTACGTAAAAACGAAGATTATAGAGTTGAACATTTCTGAATTAGAAAAAGTATTTTGACTGCATTTTCTTCGTAATAATACGTACTTCATCAGTGTGTAGTGAGTTTACTGTTATATATCCATAATGACAGGCAATTTTGGTAGCGACTATGACTGATTTTTAGCTGAAAATGCGATTGGCCTGAAAAAAAACTGTAGGTTGAAAAACAAGTGAATAAAATGGACTTCGAAGACTTCCTTCCCTAAATTTTGGAGACATTGTGTGGCGTCGAAGTGCGTTTCATACCTTCACTATACTTCACTAAGTAAAGTACTTCACCAGATGTGGCAGATGTACATAGGTTGGTCTAAGACAAAAGTTAAGGACGGCAAAATAACTTTTGCTGCTTTTTCAAACGTCATCTATATATAGTTGGGCTTCCAGATGTCTGCTGAAAACTGCATGTATATGAACTTGTGTGAACAATTCAATATTCAGTTTTATCCGATACTTCCGCTCGTGCTATCCACTCGCTCCAGCAGCTAAACATGCACTTAGAAACATGGCCGAAGTTTAAATTGTGTCTAGTTTACCTCCTCTTGTATCACGCGACCTTTATTGTAGATGACTAGAGACGTCGGTGAACTTCAAACATGAGGCATGTTATTGCTGTGTTCTGTTTGTGTCAAGAAAAAGCAATCATTATATGTAGGGTCACTACTGCCGTACAAACTGTTGGCAACTACGATAACCGGCTTTATAATACATGGTCGACAGAAAGGAAATTCGTGTTTGTATTTGGCTAAATTAAACTTTTAATACGCTTTCAATCATATCGCGACCCATCAGCGAACGCTACATTTTGGGAATCTCTGCGCTGCCTCATTTACCATTTATCTTGTCGGGTGGAAGCCCTAAACCTACGTGTATAGGGGATTTAAATAGGTGTCAAATGTAACTCAGCTTTGCATATGTCTGCTGAACTCGAAAAGATTAGTGACTGGATGACTTCAAACAAGCTATCGTTAAACATTAATAAGACCAAATGTATGGCCATCGGACCATTATCCTCTTCATCTATGGACATTCCTCGGCTTTCTATGCAAGGGGTAGCTACAGATCATGTTTGCGAATTTAAATTTTTGGGTATAATGTTTAACAGCAAATTTTCCTGGACATCCTACATCAGTTACATATGCAAAAAAGTATCTCGCAACATTGGCATAATTAACCATATTAAAGACTTTATGAACAAACCAGTTCATTAATACTTTATAACTCCTTAATTTCCCCTTTTCTGAACTATGCTTGTGTTCTATAGGGTAATCTGTTACAAACTTGCGCAGTGCGTGAACTGCCCTAACATGTTTTGAAAACAAGCAGATATACACAATTATCCAACTAGAACACAGTGTCTTATTTAAACCCGTCCACTCTTCCAACCTGTCCATCTACTGAGCTCGAAATATGATCCCCAGGGGATGGAACGGGCTACTCTCAAATCTATTGACTCACTTTTTCTGTTTAAGTCAAATCTATTGACTCACTTTTTTCTATTTAAGTCCAAAATAAACGATAACTTGATGAAACAATTATTATAACTATTTTCAAACATATAAATGTCTCATAGCCATGCACCACAGAATTTCTTTTGGCACATGACAATGCTTTGTGTTTTTCTTAAATATGTAAAACGCTTACCCTGTTGTTATTTACTTATAATTCACCAGAGCCATCTTACACAGTTGTACTTCCACGGGATAGATCAAACCTTTTGTGACTTTATTCCCGCCATGCTTTATATTCCCGACATGCTTTATATTGCCGACATGCTTTAGCTCCGTATACACGGTATCTAATTATAATTATGAGGAATAAATACAATACAATATATCTGAATCAACTCAAAGAATCTGAGTTTCTTTTGGCAATATGTTCCAATAATTAAGACATAGTTTCTGCTAATACGTTAACAAGACTCTCATCGATTGGTTAGCGTGCCAGAGTGGCACAATAACTCATAAACCTTTCATCAATGCGGTGTCTTTGAGTTCAAGTTGAACTCGTGCTTTCTTCCTCTCGTGGGGAGGCCTCCAGCAGCCTGCGGGTAGCCGTAAGTTTTTCCCAAGTGCTGTCGTGTTTCACCCCGCCAAATTGCCGACCGTAGAGAGTGAACAATTCTAACCAGATGCAATATTTGGAATTCTGTGTAGCTGAAAGACAATATTTGGCCAGGTTTTGTATCACAGTAGTGTGTTTTGTGTTCATCAGAGCCATAAAACCGGACATTAAAACAGCTTCCCTAATACTTTACGTTGTATACATGTAAGATCTCGGTGCTGATCGTCGTTGAAAAAAAAACTGCTATAACAAAATGATACTTCCTGCCATTTGATAATAGGTCCCACCAAGTCTGTTATTTTTACATAATCTGTGATCTCTTGGAGTACTGGTGAATCCGAATCTATCGATCATAAGGCCTTCAATACCCCCCAACCCCTCAGCCCCTTGTTCAAATTGTATACGTATGTCTTGGATACATGTGACCTGTCGTCGCTCTTCTGGTTTTACTCTGTATGCTGTAACTAGTTAATTATATTGTACTGTCCATATATTTCCATTGGTTGTTTCATTGCAAGTGTGAGAGAATACGTGAATGAATATTTACACTTGTAGGGAACGCAACCTGTCTGACTTGTGGCTATGGCGCGAAAAGAGTCTCCAATTGTTCATGCACATGTATGGATGACTGGATAGATGCTGCTAACCTGAAACCCCCCGGTACATTCTTCTGTCTTGGTAAGTCGCAATTTCTACCGATTCAGACTCCATTAGTGGAATAAATTAAAACGGACAAACGTTTTATTTTGATTTGTAGAGCTTGTCAGGGGGCCTCCGTGGTTAGCGATCTAGCCTCTCACCGATGTGAGTTCAAGTCTAGCTCATGCTGGCTACGAGTTGATCCCAAGAATCGCACCGTGTGAACGTGGCCTTACGCAGCTACACGAATTTGGAAATCCTCTATTTTAGCACTTTCTCCAACCCAGGTTTATTTCAACATCTGTGTGTGAATGCGGTTAGACATCACATTCGCTTAAAATGTGTTCCCTGGTCTTGCTGTGTGTGGTATTTTGGCGACTTGTAAGCTATCCACAACTTTCCTGTGTGGCAGCATGACATTCAATGAAGATCACTTGTCATTGACCACCATGGTGTGCATATCTGTACCTCACACACATGGAGAGGGGCCTCCGTGGCTCAGTTGGTTAGCGCGCTAGCGCAGCGTAATGACCTAGGAGTCTCTCACCAATGCGGTCGCTGTGAGTTCAAGTCCAGCTCATGCCGGCTTCCTCTCCCGCCGTACGTGGGGAAGGTCTTCCGGCAAACTCAGGATGGTCGTGGGTTTCCCCTGGGCTTTGTCCGGTTTCCACCCACCATAATGCTGGCCGCCGTCGTACATTCTTGAGTACGGCGTAAAACGCCAATCAAATAAATAAATAAATCACACACGGGAAATTTGGTGAGTAATTTGCCAATGATACGTGGTTTTAGCCTGGTCGGTCAGGTTTGCTGCACGCATAAAACTAAGCGCAATAATAAGTGAAAAAGTCGGCATATAGGAGGTAAAAAAAGGTGTTTTGAGTTTAAACATCTTTCATCGCTAATGGTAAAAAAAGTCCTATAGCACCAAATGACGAATCAGAAATGTGAGACAGCTGTGTTTATACAATATACGGTTGAATGAGAAAATTTTTCTTAAAATGTTATCTGGGGGAAAATGAACGACGAAGAAAAATGAGGATGTAAGTGCCTGGGACGCTCCTGCAGGGAATTTGTGCCTCCAGGATACAGCGAGAGAAATGGCCAGAAAAGTATTGGCAAAAAAAAACATTGCATAACACTTTTGACAAGTCACCAAATATACTGTAGAAGAACTTATTTTACATTAAAGACAAAAGAGTTCGTCTCAAAAAGTTTCCTTTTAAATAAATAAATTAAAATTTCTCGCCGCAAAGCGAGCTGCTGTTGGCTGAAGCCAGCACAAGACAGCGGAGTTCGATCTAAAAAATTCCCCTATTAAATAAATGTCAGTAAAAGTATGTATTAAATGTCATCACCCACCGGAAGGTGATTATTTATTCCTGGGACTTCGGATGAAGTTGTTCCTTACACTTTTCTTCTACAGAAACATGCAACGCCAGCTCCATGAAATGTTTGGATAACACAACGTGTGCTTTCAATGTCTCTCATTTCATAGACATAGGGATATGCCTGTGTTCAAACGGCTACAACCGTTCGTCGACTGGTAGATGCATCGGTGAGTACATGTGCATAACAAATACCATACTTATTACAGCGCATGTGCGCTCCCTACGCTCTACTGCCATCACTAGACAAGCGTCACATATGGAGCCCGAGTGACGCACTTGGGCTTGCTTATTCTTAGCCTCACCACTAGTGACCTCGCCTGGAACATTGTAATTATGTTTTCTGACATCACTTCCTGCCTCATTACAGTAACTCCAGGGATCTCAGCGTTGTGAAAGATTTTTGTACAAAATTTGCTAGCGATGACTGTGATGTAAATCGAAGAAAACAAGATATGCGCTGTGTGGAGTATGAACACATGCATGGATTAGTTAAAAATGACAAAGGAATGGGTGGTTTTAAATACGTCTGTGTATATATCATTGTTCTTAAAAACAGTATAAATTAAGTGTTGCTGGCTGAGGATTATGAGAGATTATTATACGACTCTGTGCACACTGGTAAATGAACTCTGTGGGTCAGTTTGGAACTTCCATTCGCTTAGAACGCCCACATGGTTGGGGCTGTGCTAGCAGGTATTCTTAGATGTACAGTGGCAAGAAAAATAGCTCACTTTATTGTATTGTACACTCAACAAAAATGTGATGCTTTATGTTGCCAACATACCCATACAGAAACAGAATGTGTTACGAGTGGGTAAATATAGTTTTCGGTGTAATCAGCATGCACTAACAGAGGATTAAAAGCATGTGCCACTGCTGTACCACGAAGGCGTTAAAGGGACATGAAGGTTTACCTTTTTAATTCTGTTTTTTTTTTTCTTTTGGGGGGGGGGTGTCTTTTGTTTTTTTTCTATTTTTGGTTTGTTTGTTTTTTTTTGGGGGGGGGGTAACTTCTGCAGTCCCCCCTCCCCCCAAAGGAAAAAAGAAAGACTCCCAAACAATCGATCGGGATAGAGTTTTTATTTTTCTTAAGCAGGCGACCCCCCCCCCCCCCCGAGATAATAACCCGATCGGATTATGCGCTTCTGTTTATGCATATGACGCTACCACCCGATGATTATCTCGGGTCCCGAGATCTTTTTCTGTGAACTTTTCTTTTCGTCTGCCTAAAACTAAAAAAAAGGAAAACACCAACCGGATCTCGTTTTCTGTGAGTTTTCCTTTGTTTCCATATATGTTTTTTTGGGGGGGGTGGAGGGGGCTGTTTAAGAAAAAGAAGACTCCGACAGCAAAAGTGGAAAAACCAAAAAACGCACAGATAAAAAAGAAAACAGGCATGTCCCTTTTATAGCTCCGTACTAACACGACTCCCAGCTTTTGAACATTCTGGGGATGACGGTCTCAAGGCCTAAGGACTTCTTTCAAGACCATATCAGGTGTCAGGTCAGGTGATCTCTATTGTCACTACCCGCATTTTGCTGGAAATTTCGTGTGTGCTGTGTCGCATTGTCATAAAGAGGTGGAGGCCTGGACCATGAGCTGGTATGAACTCATGTAGAGGTGGAGGCTTGGACCTTGAGCTGGTATGAACTCATGTAGAGGTGGAGGCTTGGACCATGAGCTGCCATGGACTCATGAAGAGGTAGAGGCCTGGGCCAAGAACAGCCATGGACGGCACCAGCTCCAGAAGAAGGACCTGTTCACGATATCCCGCTGCATTCTACTTCCCACGAATTACGAGAAAACGTGAACAAAAGTTCCCACAGAAAGCTCTCCAAATCATTACACTACCGCCGCCAAAATCGACCAACTTCCTGTACCTGGCATTGGGAGTGAGTGAGTGCTCGGGGTTTAGCGTCGTACTTAACAATTTTTCGGTCATATGACGACAAAGGAATCCTTTAAATGGATGTAATGTGCCTCCTTGTTGCAGGATGCATTTCCACCGCTCTTTTATCTAGTGCTGCTTCACTGAGACGCCTTACCGAAGGCAAGTAAGCGGCCCGCCCGAGCCATTATATTCATATAAGTCAACCAATCGTTACACTATGCTCTACATGCTGAACGCCAAGCGAGGAA
This sequence comes from Liolophura sinensis, assembly GCF_032854445.1. NCBI lineage: Eukaryota > Metazoa > Mollusca > Polyplacophora > Chitonida > Chitonidae > Liolophura > Liolophura sinensis. Next base: position 15,304,228 of record NC_088296.1, read on the forward strand.
GCTACAACTAAAGTCTTAGGTGTGACCCTGGATCTATCGCTCCCGAAATGGACGCTCTACCAAGCGTGGTAGAGCATGGGGAGTGAGGTCCACGTTTCGAGATCACGCGCGCACTCCTCTGTCAGTAAATGGCAGCGCAAACGTGATTCGTCGGTAAAGGCAACACTATTCCATGGTCTTATGTTCCATCGCAGGTGAAACTGTGCAGAACGTAGGTGTTCAGTGCGACTCATTTGTGGCAGAATCGGCGCAAAACATAGACGTCGGACACGAAGACGGACAGCCCACAATGATGCAGAATTTGATTGTTTTTGGCATGTGTCGTCACACAGGGCCTTCCTGACCTGAGGCGATCAGATGTCGTACATGTTTGATGCACACGTGTCCTCGGACTGTAAATTGTTCGCCTACTGCACCTCATGACACGCGCATCAGCGATAGTAGACTGTCCAGCTTGGATCTTGCCAACTGCGCTTTCCGTTCAACATTTGTTAGGCATGAGAACTTTTTTCTGATCTCGGTGATTGACCACATGGAATTGTCGTCATGTGACCTCGCGCAGTGCAGGGTCGCGTTTTCACAGAAGAAGGCACTACCTGCACTGCGCGCTGTTGCAATGGTCGGATGGGTCAGGTTAGACCTGGTCATTGTGACGTTCGCCCATCTTAGCTATCTTGTGCAGATCCAAATGTGCAGTTTCTTGTTTTTTCCTTCAGTGTACATAGGGTAGACTGGTACATGTAGAAATGTAGAATAAAATGTTGCAAGAACACATTTTACACCAACCAAAACAAAGAAATTTAAAAAAAAAATAAATCGAACCAGCTTTGTGGTCATTATTTCGTTTTTTTGTTTTTTGTTTTTTTTTTTCCTTTTCTGGGACCTCGAGTTGGTGTATTCTTCGTGTTTAATATATATATACTATCCAAAAAAAGAAACGCATAGGTGTTTTGTTTTATTTTAAAATGAAATAAATACATTTTGTCTTCATTTCATGAGCAAAATGTGTTTTAATATTGTTAATAGTCACAGTTAGCACACATTTTATTCCTCAAAACATTTCTTGGTTGAAAATGTTGAGTTTGGAGGCCGTTTTTGGAAGAAGTAAAAAATACAGCACCACACTGCATCACGTGCAGTCTTACACGCCGAACTTACGCATGGAAAGCATGCAGTGTGTGACTATAAAACCGCAACTTCGGGCCGGAAATCGGCGTCTTTCAAGTGGTGTTTTCAAGCTGATTCAACATGCCACGTCTTGACACTGTCACAAGAAATATTGACATTGGAAGACTTCAAGCTGGAGAGTCCCAATCGTCCATTTCTAGGCGTCTACACGTCAGCCAGAGCACGATTTCACGGCTTGCTGCCCGCTACAACAATACTGGGACAACAAATGACTGTCGGCGTTCAGGTCGACCACGTGTCACTACAGCGGCCCAAGATCGCTACATAAGGGTCCTCCATTTGCGTGACCGTTGTGCTACAGCTGAAAGCACAGCAGCCAGCATACCGGGACTGAGGAGGATATCAGGTCAGACAGTGCGGAACAGGCTGAGGGAACATGGACTGAAAGCCAGGAGGCCCTATGTTGGGATCGTGCTGCGCCCTCACCATCGCGCCAATCGCCTCCGATGGTGTAACAACGTGACTGCATGGGATCTACGCAACTGGCGACATATTTGGTTCAGTAAAGAGTCCAGATTCCTATTGCAGAGACGTGATGGTAGAAACCGGGTTTACAGATGTGCTCACGAGCGTTATGCCCCTAACTGCGTACGCCAAGTGGACAGATTTGGTGGAGGGAGTGTGATGATGTGGGCAGCAATATCGTATACTGGTCGTGCAAATCTTGTCCACGTTCAGGGAAATCTTACGGCCGTACGCTACCGAGACACCATCCTGCAGCCACACCTCTTACCTGTCATTGACGTTCAGCGGGAGTTGTTCCAGCAGGACAACGCCAGACCGCACACGGCACGTGTCACAAGGGACTTCCTCGCCGAAAACAATGTAAATGTGCTACCCTGGCCGTCCCGTTCCCCGGATCTTAACCCAATTGAGCATCTGTGGGATGAATTTGATCGACGTCTACGCCAACGTCAACCTCAACACCAAACGCTTCAAGAGCAAGTTGCATGTTTGCAGCAGGAGTGGCAGAACATTCCCCAGGCCTCTATCCAGCGTCTCATCCAGTCCATGACAAGGCGTGTCAGAACTGTTATTCGTGCCCGTGGTGGTCACAACAGATACTGACATTCCACTCAAGTGGGAGACTCATTGTGAGTGTCTTACCTCAAGTTGATGGCCTTGTTGTCTAGATATGGACCCTTCCTGAATCTGTGTAAAAAAATATTTGCAGAATAGCAATTCTTATTTAGTTATGCATAATTGAAAAGACTGCATCATCTCCGCAAAAAACCGGGTTATGCGTTTCTTTTTTTGGATAGTATATGTTCATACATAAAGATCATTACGAGTATACATCCACCACAATACATTCTACAATCTCCGTCCCGACGGAAGACACGTGCTTGTTACTACAGGCGTCTTCATTTCCCCTTCTGTCCAGCTAATCCTGACGAGTCCCCCTCTTCCCTGATGGCAGGTGTGAGTCCGTATCTCTCCACAGAATCCCAAATAAACGCCACGGTTTCTCCAGGAATGTATCCAGGTATTGCTGCATTTACGTTCAGTATTTCTTTACATAAGGAAAACTATCGCAAAAACTGTTACCAAAGTCTCTGTAAGCCGACTACTGTACGGAAGGAAAAGAGAGAAATATTATGTAAGATGTTATTCTTCAAACTTGCATATAATAACAATGCCTGAAATTGTAAAAAGTGTCAACAAGAACTGCAAGTACAATAGAGTTCCACTAATTTCATATGTGATTGTCTTAGTAACATGAACCCAGTTTATATTTTATAATCTTCCTCATAATTTGTCAAATATGTCACCCAGCCACGTTAACTGGACTCTCGGTCGGGATTGCCGGTGGGTTACTCGTCGTCATCGTTGTAGTTCTGGTTTTTGTCCAAAGGAGGTAAGCTCCAGCTGTTAATTTGTAGTAGAATAATTCGTTTAATTTTCCATCTTATATTAGTGATTTCCGTAAAGGTTGCATGAAATTGGTTGTATTTTTATTTTATTTTCTATACTGAGAGATTTGTCTATTTATTTGATTGAGGTTTTTCGCCTTACTCAAAAATATTTCACTTATACGCAATTATTTGTACGGGCATTCCGGTTTCGACCATCTGTCAGATAAATAAAAAAACAGCTACTTATAAATGTATTTATATAAAGCAACCTGTAATCACCTGCAATATTTTCAACCCAGGAGAAAGAAAAAAGGGCCAAATGTTCCAGGAAATTCTAACAGCACGTGGAATGACTTACACGGGCAGCATACGAGACACAGTGAAGAACTGAGCCACCATGTTACCACTCAAGGCGAGAATATACTGACACAAATGCACCCGAGCACTCGTGACGAAGCTAGGAATTCCGACAGCTCAACATTCTCCTGGATGTACTCAAACCACAAAATTGCCAAAAACATCAGTGACAATCAAGAAATAGCCCAAGGCGGTTTCCCTGGAGAGTATAACACATTGTATGCCATGGGTAAAGTTTCCACCAATCAAAACTGTTTAAGTTTTCAGCCCGGCTCAACAGGAAGTGAGCATTTTAAGCGCATGGAAGGAGATACGTGTGAGTTTGATGCCGATGGTTACTGTCTGGCTGGACAAATTTACGGAGAACAACAGGGTTATGTGTCAAATAACACTCAACCATCTGATAGACCCTACGATATACTTAATATATCCAAAGTTTAAGACTGCACTGTTAAACTTATAGGGTTTACTTGCAATAGAAAAAATCATTTAAAAATATGTGACCAAAATCCACTGGCTACAGACGTAAAATAGGTGTGGTATATGGAGCAAATAAAGCTGAGATTCTCTACCGGAACGTGGAGGAGTCATAATATTCTAAAGCGTCTATATTATGGAAGGAACTCTCAAACATTTTATTTATTAAAATCAAACAGTGAACTAAATGCATGTCATGAATCAAAATTTTGCAGTAACTTAGAGATAATTGGTAAATATTTTGTTTCTGTTAATTACCTGCGCTAACAAGGCTGTTTTGTTTGTCGGCAATTATTTGTCTGTCTGTTTGTCCATCCGTCTATTTGCTAGAGAAAATATTATGCGAGGAATCGAAAAAAAAAATTAGTGAACAGCAGGGCCGAGGACCAATCTCTAACATGTTTAATCGATACTGATCCCGACCTCAGTATGTGGATTGTTTTTCATTAGATACATTCAGCACAAAGATTAAATGTATTGTCTTCTTGTGTTGCACAGCGGAGTCTGTGCCCTTCGTGTAACTTCTGGATGTTTTTCTATTGATATAAATATATTTGCAATAAATTTTGTTGAAAGCATCCCGTTATAAGTACACATGCACAGCAGTATTCAGGCTGTCTGTCTTATAGGGGATTCAGCAAAATTACGTTGTACCTGCTAGTTGTTTAATATTACGTACCCACTCAAAAGTCTAAGACTTGCTTAACATTTTTAAAAACATTTTTGTGAATATGTATAAATCTTTTTCTTTCCTGTTTTTATCCTGCTACTTTTTTAAACTACAGTATTTTCCTTTTTTTCTTTTTTTTTTGTTGGTAATTTTGGGGGTATTTCGTATTTTAGCTTTCTTTTGTATATTCGAAACATAATATAATTCTGCTTGCGTATATATAAAGTTTGATACGTTGCCTTTGAAATCAGTAGCATTATTTCATCGCTTTTTCTATATGATAACATTGTATTAGTGCGCGTGTGTTCGACTAATCCCTATCTGGCACATGTAAATACAAACAACTGATTTTGTGATAACATATCGTCAGTATCATAACCCTAAAATATTGTCACTTATCATTTGGTACACACTTCACTACATTTTGTTTTTAGTATTAAAACCCGTTCTTTTTCTTTGGTAAAGATTTTCTTTTTAAATTAAGATGTTCTCCGGAATATGTTAATAAAATAAACTATATTTTCAATTTTCATATATTTCTTGTAATATATGGTACCTAATATTGTTTTTTTTTTCCTACTTGGGACGAATCCTTTATTGGAATAAGTGTGTGAAGCCTATCTGGAAACAGTGGGTAATTGTAAACCTTTTTGGAGGGGGTGAGGGGGTGGGGGGGGGGGGGGGGGGGTGAGGGGTGAGGGGGGTGGGGTATAACTTGGAAAACGGACATTCATGAACCATTATTGTAAAACATACGGACGATTCGGGAGGAGGTGGGGGGGGGGGCAAAAATTAATTTTAATTGCTGAAAGAAAAAAGCGCTAATGATGAGAAATGGGAAAATGTCTTGGAAGGAACAGAAATATAGTCATGCAGGAATATGAACTCTTGTGTTTAGAAAGGCCTTTGATGCAAGACTGTGTTCTGACACAGGGTTTTAATCAGGGTGTTACGTTTCACTTCTTTAGCGAAATGACTCTTGTTGTTTACATTAGCCATCAAATCTATCGTCTAAGAGTCGCCTACAAAAAGTCTTGTGGCCTTCGCCTTCTTAACACTTGTGTTCAGGTGTTCAAATATGCACTTGAGCTCGGTATCAACTTTAGTCCAGACTTAGGTGACATTTGGTTTGTATAAAGATGAAAATGATATTAAACCTTAATACATTTAAAATACTAACCCCTAGTTTTTTGTCTTGTACGGTGAGTATGTGAGTTTTGGTTGTTTTATCCGTCAACATATGTTAGTGTCGGAGTGCGTAAAAAGACGTTGGTTCGGTTAGCTATGGTCTCCCTCCGTACAAATACCTAATCTTTGACCTTAAGGATCATTTCCCGTATTTATCAAGCAAATTAGGACATGAGGGGGCTTCCGTGGCCGAGAGGGTTTGCGCTCCAGCGGGGAACAATGACCCAGGGGTATCCCACCAATGTGGCCGCTGCGATTCCAAGCCCAGCTCATGCCAGCTGCCTCTCTAGCCGAACATGGGAAGACCTCCAGAAACCTGCGGATGGCGGTGAGTTTTCCCTGAGCTCTGTCCGTTTTTCTCTCACCATAATGTTGGCCGCCGTTTAGTGAAATATTCGAAATACGGCGTAAAACACCAATGAAATGAATAAATAACTTAAAACTTAAGTCTTATATTACAAGTACTTAAAAAGCCAAACTCACAACAAATAAAAGCTCATAGAACATAACATTTTAATTAAAGCTACTTTTGAATTATTGACTAAAGTCCTAATACGCTTGATTATTATGGTACCTCGGGTAGATTCAACAGCGATATTTAAATTTTTTGGTCAAAGAAGGAATTATTGACACGGTTTTTGTTAAAGTAACATTTAAGAGGAATTCCGTAATTTGTAGCACCTGAGTAAAAATTATACAATTATATTTAAAATTTTGACTTCATCAAATATGGCGTTGTGGAATCCGTCGCGGGCCCTAGGATCACGAAGCTGTCATAGATTTAAGTTGGGCAACCTCAAAACTTTTTATTCCCCTAAAATTCTGAAATATAATCAAAATGTTGCTTTTTTTTCAATCCTTAGAGACATAGTTGACTTTCACAACAAAATTGAAAATCAGCGCATCAGTTCAAATCTAAGTTCAGAAAGAATGCTACAATTTAGGACTGTGTCTGACTGAAGTCAACGACGGTTTCGTGATTATGGGCATGGTTTCGATTCCCAGCTCTCGCTGAGTGGCCAGTCATCTGTGTCACGCAAAACTAATCCAACCAACTATAACTCCCTCTTAAAGTATTGCCTCTAGGCCATTTAGAATATTTCAAGTTTGCTGACGGCGTCATTTTGCATAACAAGTTAGCAGAACTTGCTAAAACAATTGAACTGTCTTAGTTAAGTTATTAATTATTTATTAGATTGGTGTTTTACGCCGTACTGAAGAATATTTCACTTATACGACGGCCGTATGGTGGGAGGAAAGCCGGCAGAACCCGAGGGAAACCCACGACCATCCGCAGGCTGCTGGAGGCTTTCCCACGTATATATGCGATGACGTATACAAGATTGATGCAGGCCCTACATAGCATACACGGGCTGAGTGAAATACATTTATGTTGTTTGATAAAACTGTATATATTTCTGATTTATTTATCTTGATTGGAGTTTTATCATCGCTGTACACACAAATGTTTCACGTACATGTATATGACGACGGCCAGCAATATAGCCAGAGGAAAACGGGCTGTTCTGGAGAAACCCACGACCATTCACTACCTCCAACAATATGTCCAATGATAGCAGCTACATGTAGCACTGATATAACTAACATAGCGTTATTACCTCCAATAATGTGTCCACGGATAGCAGGAGCTACATTTAGCACTGGCATACCTACAGCATTATACTACCCTCAATGTTATACTCAAGGATTGCAGCTACATGTAATACTTGCATAACTATGGCATTACTACCTCCAATAATGTGTCCATGGGTTCCAGCTTTATGTAGCACTGATATCCCTAACATAACATTACTACCTCCAATAATGTGTCCACGAAATGCAGCTTCATGTAGCACTGATATCACTAACATAGCATTATTACCTCCAATAATGTGTCCACGGAATGCAGTTTATGTAGCACTGATATCCTCCCACCATAATGCTGGCCGCCGTCGTATAAGTGAAATATTCTTGTGTACGGCGTAAAACACCAATCAAATAAATAAATTGATATAGCACTAATATCACTAACATAGCATAACTATCAAGGTTTTTAGCTTGGGAACTCCATTTGCAGCTGGTGTCTACATGTGAGTCGTTTTGGCTTGCTGACATCCAGCCGCAGGGCGCCAACTGTCACTTACGGTGGGTGGAGATTTGACTGTTATTATTTCACTAGAGGTTGCAACTCTTGGAGAGACAGGTATGCTGCTGGGATTGTTGTTTGCATACTTTTTGCTGGAAGGTAATACAAGATATTTTTTTATTATACTGAACTTGCTTTCTATTTGATTGATTTTGATTGGTGTTTTACGCCGTACCCAAGAATATTTCACTTATACGACGGTGGCCAGCATTATGGTGGGTGGAAAACTTGCTTTCTAACATTTGTTTTCGCCTGCAACACACATGTGATTCGATATGAGACGGAATAATATTTATTTATTTATTTATTTATTTATTTATTTGATTGGTGTTTTACGCCGTACTCAAGAATGTTTCACTTATACAACGGCGGCCAGTATTATGGTGGGAGGAAAGCGGGCACATCCCGGGGGAAACCCGCGACCATCCGCAGGTTGCTGGCAGACCTTCCCCACGTACGGCCGGAGAGGAAGCCAGCACGAGCTGGACTTGAACTCACAGCGACCACATTGGTGAGAGACTCCTGGGCAATTACGCTGCGTTAGCGTGCTAACCAACTGAGCCACGGAGGCCCCACACGGAATAATAATCCTTCATGCACGTCTTCTATGGAGAAAAACAAAACACATCACAGTGTGACTGATAAGCTTCTTAAATTTACCAGTATCACGATTCGAACAAGCCGGTTCATTGGTAAAATGTTTCAGACAATGTATGGGAAAGACAAAGCCAGACAAATTCTGGAAGTGTCCAAAAGTTACATAATGATTGCGCGACGCTTAAAAATTACTGAATGTAGGCGATTTAGTGACTATTTTATGAATTATATGTAACTAAAGTAATAAACTTACCTACGAAAACAGCAGCAGACTCCAACGACTACCAGGCAAAAACCACCACCACCGCCTAATACATATCCAGTGTTGAAATAGGTTGTCTCTAGTGACGAAAAATAGATATATATGGGTTGCTGCGTCAGAGAAGAAGCTAGTATCATGGAACACCAATTCAGTTAGTTAGTTGCCATGAATACTCATGATCTTTCCTTTACATATTGATCCTTTGCTCTCACTGCATGTATGGTAAGCCTTGGTGAAGTGGTCGAAGGCGCTCATAATTGTCGTTTACACATTCTGATGTTCGATAAAGGTTACTGGCTTTCCACTAATATGTTTAAACATGTAAATTACGTTACATGTAGTGAATACCAACAGTAGCCTAACTTGTAAACTGTCAGTGGTTTATCCCAGGAGACCCTGTTTCTTCGCTTTTTCCAACAGCAACACACACGTATAAGAGTTCCTGAGTATGGCGATATTTATTTATTATTTATTTATTTGATTGGTGTTGTATTTATTTATTTATTTATTTATTTGATTAGTGTTTTACGCCGTACTCAAGAATATTTCACTTATACGACGGCGGCCAGCATTATGGTGGGAGGAAACTGGTATTGAGGAAATCCACGACCATGCGTAGGTTTCTGTCAGACCTTCCCACGTACGGCCGAAGAGGAAGCCAGCATGAGCTGGACTTGAACTCACAGCGGCCGCATTGATGAGAGGCTCTTTGGCCATTACGCTGCGTTAGGGCACTAACCAACTGAGCACGGAGACCCTGAGCATGGCGATAAAAAGCAATCAAACAATCATCAATAAATAAACAATGTACAAAATTGAAAACTTTGCTTAAAGTTAAATTTGGATGTGCATCGGTGTGAAGAAAGCCGACACCTACGAATGCCATTTTAAGCTGCAACACAATGAAGAGCGCCGTCGAGCGCTCGTCGACTTCGGTTTAAACGCATATTAACATTTATGTACCAAAGTAGCAGTCAATTTCGAGGTAGAAACGTATACAACAACGCTTCAGGAAGTTACTGTCAACACAAATTAAAGCTCAGCATAAAGAATTGTTTAACACAAGGTAATGATAAAGGTAAAATACTATTCTGGCTGTATTAGTAACAATAACGTTCTAGATAACAAATATGTGTCACGTTACAAGAATGTGACAATAAGGTTACAAGAGTGCAGTAGGTCACAAGGAAGTACTAGGTCAAAATATTGTATTATGTCACAAAAGCGTATTGGGCACGTGTACATGTAGCAAAAATGTATTAGGTCATAATGATGTATTTGATTACAAGAATGTAGGACACAAGAATGTATTGGGTAGCAAATTGTACTATGCAACAAGAAATGCTGGGAGCCTCGGTGAAAATAAGAACTGCGCAACTCAAAGTACATACAGGTAAGGGAGGCTAACCCAAGAACTTACTTTCACAATGCTTTTTATCCGCTGTTAGTGTCCATCCCGATTCGCATGTTCTTTCTGAAAATCAGGAGACACAAAAAGTACGTACATATATATATATATATATATATATATATATATATATATATATATATATATATATATATATAATTTTACATTTAAAGTAGTCTGTAAATGTATTAATCAGGAAATGAAATATGAAAATCAGGAGACACAAAAAGTATATATATATATATATATATATATATATATATATATATATATATATATATATATATATATATATATATATATATATATATAGCAAGTTGTAACTTCCTCGCTCGTCGTTCAGCATGAAGGGCATAGTGCAACGAAAATGTCTTCTGCGGGCAGCTTACTACCGTTCAGTAAGCCGTCTTAGTGAAGAAGCTCTGGATAAAAGAGCGGTGTAAATCCGCCCTGCAACAAGGAAGCACATTACATACATTCTAAGGATTCCTTCATCGTCATATAACTAAAAATTGTTAAGTACGACGTTAAACCCCAAACACTCACTCACTCACTTTTCAAGAGACAAACGTTAATCATCATTTTCAAGCCCTCCACTAGTAACACCATCTGAAAACATTTTTTGCATCGTTTCTATCTTCCTTGATAAGAATAAAATTCATTTACATATTTTAATTCTGATGTGGGCTCCTTGGGCCACATCGGGCGTCTATGACATATTCTTTGTAAATTTCCCGTTGACAATGTACTTGTGAATTGTTGTTTGTGTTATGTGCTGTCATCTAGATGAATCAAGAGCCATTCTGTGAATAAGAAAGTGGTTTGTTCAGTTATTTGATTGTAGTTTAACGTTATACTCAAGAAATTTACACATGTATGATAGGGGCGGAGAATGGGTGGAGAAAGCAAGCGTGACAAAATTTCACACTTGTGACTGATGAGGGACAAGAACACAAATGGCCAAACGAGAGAATTTAATTTTGTTCAAGAAAAGTGAAAAAAAAAAACACATGACATAAACAGAATCACAGTCTGATGATTCTAAACACGGGTTTCCATTGTGTGTCTCCTGATAGTCTTCACATTTTTGCCAGCGTGGGACAATGGTAAAGGATCCTCTCACTAATGCCGTCGCCGTGAGTTCAAGTCGAGCTCATGCTGGCTTACTCTCCGGTCGTGGGTGGGAAGGTCTTGCAGCAACCTGCGGATGGTTGTGCGTTTCCCTCGGGCTATTCCCGGTTGCCTCCCACGATAATGCTGACAACCGTTGAAATCCTTCTCCCTTCTCAAATCACGGTTAACGAATTTGTTCCTACATTATTTTGAAACTTTTTTGTGTATATACATGTATATAAAGTTGGGCTAAAACCAGATACACCTTTCACAAACCCTACGTAAGGTTACGTGCACTTAACATTCATGGCGACCAGTACTGTGGGTATTACGCCGCCTAGGTAATTACGTGAAGGTAGCGCTACGTGACCTTTGTGAAATAGACTTTTGGGCGGGAGGGGGGGCTGTTTCTCAAAGGGGTCGAAACGTTACGCGGGCCTAATCAGAATGACGTCGCATACTGAGGGCATACATCGCCTTGGTATTGGCGACTTGGGTAACGTTACAAACAATTTTCTCCAATCGTACGTGGTCCCCGTATTTACAAGTGAAATGTTCTTGAGTATGGCGTAAAACAGAAATCAATTTATTTATTTATTTATTTATTTATTTATTTATTTATTTATTTATTTATTTATTTATTTATTTATTTATTTATTTATTTATTTATTTATTTATTTATTTATTTATTTATTTATTTATTTATCTATCTATTTATTTATTTCATTTGTAGATCATATTTTAACCATTAACCCCACCGATTTTCACACTCTATAATTTCTTCAACACCTTATGGCTAGTTCCCCTTAGATTTTAGAATGTCTGGAGGTTAAACTGGTCCTGGTTCGCCTGTGCAACCGCCCACAGTGTCTCAAAAGAGGAATACATTCACAAGTTTATATATCAAGAGACAAAGCCTGTTCACAGCATTTTTGTATCAAATTAAAGACGTTCACTTTTAACAAGAATAATTATCAAAAGATAGAGGTAAGAACCTTTACGGAACACTCCCCGGGCGGTAAAACACAAACCTGTATTCTTTGGAACATCCTCTGTAATTCATAGAATAAAAGATACATTGTTTGATGATTGGTTCCACATGATTGGTGTTCCACATGATTGGTGTTTTACATGATTGGTGTTTTGCATGATTGGTGTTTACGTTATTTTAGTGTTCAACATCTATTATAGGTTCTGGGGGCTTTGCTTAAGTACACTGTTAACAGAAAAAGGGACGAAGTCATAGGGTCTGTTTTCACCCTGATGTTTAAGGTATGGACATGACCAACCCTACAGATTAGGGCCAAACAACATACCCTACGATATAAGGTCAAGCGACTCCAAAAATTGGTGTCAAATTCTGAGCCTAAAATGTAGGATCGATGAACTCCACAAATCAGGGTGATATTTCTGACACTAAAATGTAGGATCGATGAACTCCACAAATCAGGGTGATATTTCTGACACTAAAATGTAGGATCGATGAACTCCACAAATCAGGGTGATATTTCTGACACTAAAATGTAGGATCCAGCGACTAACTCAACAAACAGAGTCGCCTGATCCACTAATCCAGGGCAGGGACATCCACCACCCCTCTCTCTGGGAGGAAACGGGGCCAAGTCCGGGGGAAACCCCCGACCATAAATGCATAAGGTTAGAACAATGCTTCAGGTCACAGCAATGTGTGGGGTGGATGTAGAGTGAATGTATTAAATGACAAGAATATATCATGTCACACGAATGTGTAAAATTACAAGAATGCATTAGGTCACAAGAATATATTAGGTCAGAAGAAAGCATAAGGTCACAAGGAAGTATTATGCCACAAAAATGCATTTGGTCTAGAGCATGTATTAGGTCGCAAAAGGTTATCGCGTACATGTGCAAAACTGTATTAGGTCTCAATGATGTATAAGGTCACACGCATGGACTTGGATACAAAAGTCTATTAGGTCACCATAGTGTGCATGGGGACAAAAAAGTGCTATGTAACAAGAGAGCCTGAGACCTTCGAAAGATCAGCTCAGCTATAAGCCTATGATTGTAAGGGGAGACTACCCAAACACTTACTTTCACAATGTTTTTCATCCGCTGTTAGTGTCCATCCCGGAGAGCATATTTTTTCTGAAAATCAAATATATAAATTAAAAAAAAATACATTTGAATTAGTCAATAGACATTATATATTTGGAAATGCATTAATTTGATGATATTTTTTGTTGTTGTTGTTGTTTTTTTTTCTTGTTCTTTTTTTTTTTTTTTGCTTTTTTGTCTTCAAGGAGAGACAAATGTTAGTCACCGTTTTCAAGCGCTCTTATAGTGACAGCAACTGAAAAATTCACGCACCTTTTGTATTTTTCTCGGCAAGAATGAAATTCTATTAGTTACACGGGAACTCAGTGACAGGATACTCAAATATGAGGATTTACTGACATAATGTATTTGCGCATCATGTAACGGATGTATTCTGCAAAAAACACGTCGATTCGGTGCAGAAGGCCACAGGCCCCCATTAATTTTCCATAAGCGAGAATGTTAACTTTTCGCGCTGTAGCTCAGCCCCAAACATCCCGTGGCCAATAAGCTTTGGTGCACACCTGCCCCAGTCTGTGAGAAAGAAGCCATAAAAATCTTGACATAGGTTGACCGTCAAAATCTGGACCTTTCTATATCGGCAGCTGGGAGGGGTGTCTCGCGCTGCAGGATTCTAGAATATGTCTGTACCCCATATGACTGCTGTCCAATGTATTTTGTTTGATGCGGGATAAATTTGAATTTTGATGTGAACTTCGTGGATCATATTTACATTGTTTGAAGTCTATGGCAGCCTAAACACTTGTGCCTTTGTGAATTTACCGTTGATAGTATTCTTGTGAAGTGCTGTTTGTCTTTTGCGCTATAATATGGGTGAATCAAGAACCATTCTGTCAGTAAGAACGTGTTTTTTATATTTTTTTTTATTTACTCGTATAATATATGATAAATATATGATAAATATTTTTCTGCCCAATTAATTCGACTATGTCTTCTCTCAGGATAGATAATCTTTCTGTATGTTCCGAAATCTGAACTAAAACAGAGGGTTTATGATGATATAAATTCGCTTCCCAGCAAAGTCTTCCAGCAAGAAGCAACAGTAACCACAATTAATTACTCACTTTCACAATATTCTCCGTCATCTGTAGGTGTATATCCAGGAGGGCACAACGAGGTTTGATCTAAAAAACATAACAAATCATATAAATTTGCTCTGTAAATATATACTACACGTTTCCCGCGATATGAGAAAAAGTATATTGTTAGTGACATGACGACGCACCGGGAGTATACGGGTAGCTACATGTATTTGAAGAATACAGATATAGAAGGATTACGTGTATAATGTCATACACAGCGTTTAGATTTCCAGCTACACCCTTCTCAAATCATGGATAACGATTTGGCCTTACACTATTTTGAAACTTTCTTGGCGTATATATATATATAAAGCTGGGCTAAAAACCAGGTGCCAATTCAGATTTTGCAAATGAGATTTGAAAGTTTATTTTTAGGCTTTATAAATTAAAATATTCTCCACCTAATCAATGTTATACCAAGGCAAATGTGTCCAAATTTCAACTTCCTGCACAAAAATTCAGTTTGGGAAGAAGTTTTAAATTGAGTCACAGAAATGACTGTTGACTCTATCAACAAAATCGTGTCACAGAAATGACTGTTGACTCTATCAACAAAATCGTGTCACAGAAATGACTGTTGACTCTATCAACAAAATCGTGTCACAGAAATGACTGTTGACTCTATTAACAAAATCGACCTCATGGAATACACTGAAACAAAACAAAAAATGATGTTAGCCGAACACATCATATTCAGTCCTTTTTCCAAACCCTTGCAGGTTTTACTATATGTATATGTCCAGTGTGATTTATGCATTTCTGACACAATATCACAGTGTAATATTCTGACCTGGATTTTACCATCAATTCTACAAAGCAATGTTAATTGGTCAACGTCATAAAGTGTTAACCAATGAAAATCACGTTTACAGACTGGTACTGTTTTTATGCAAAATAGCAGGCATTGACCTTTCAACTCACAGTCACGGCCTTGGTGATACATTTTATGGTAAATGGTTTCACGTGCTAAATTCCTTATTTGGCAACGCCCAACTCGCGTACAACTTATGCATTATCTGCGTTTCCCCCACTGATTTCCAGAACTGAAAACACCGCTTTACCTGAAATTGTGAATTTTAAAAAGAAAATTCAAAACTTCAACAAGATAATAGGTGGTCATAGTGAATAGATTAAATATATATTGGTATTGGATTCTTTAGATGATACCGACCGGGGTAACTCAGATGTTGCAAGTTTCATCAGCCTGTGTGAAGTGAAATCATAGCAAATTTATACCTTCACCTCACTTCACCTCAAAATTTGATTATCAAACTTAATAGAATAATACAAAACAGCATTACTTTCCGTTTTACAAAAATTTATTTACAAACATTATGTAGATAAAAGCAACTCAAAGCTAACTAAGATTATTATTAGTGACTGTCTGAACAAATCAGTGGACCTAATATAAATGAAAAAAAAAGACGTTATACATTTGTTCAAAAAATGAGATTTGATGAGAAAAAAAACTAAACATCATTCATTACCCTCGCTCCCCCCCCCTCCCCTCCCCTCCCCCCACCTTCCATCTTGGAAAAAAAAGAAAAACAAACTATATGCTTTTAAACTTATTTAAATTATTCAAGATAAAAGTGTCACAACTGACTACAAATAGTCAGTCTTGTGTTGTTACCATGGGGATATACGCATGCGTGTGTCTGACATAGAACAGGGACATTCATGCGTGTACGCATATGAATGTGGGAACAAGATAAAAATCACATAGATGTAGTAACTCTACAATTTAATTTTTTCCACTTAAAAATGTCCCCACCAACTACATACAGAAGGTCTTCTTTATTATACATGGTATTACAATACCCGCTGTACATGAGTGTGACAAAAACAGGTCAAACACAGTGTAAAAATTATAAATTTACAGTCACTGTTGTTTTTTTTTTAATAACTCATACGTTTATTCATGTTTTTAATCAAGCGTTAAATTGTGAAAAAAAAATTATGTCCTGTTCATATTACTACCATTATGCTTTTTTTTTTCAATAAAATATTTTAAATAAAAATATTTGTCTGCTGCATGGACATTCGACATTGAAGGATGTACATTTGCGCATGTGCATGGATGTATAGGAAACAAGATAAAAATCACATTAGTGTGGTAACTTTACAATTCAATTAGCTTGAAAGGATGAAGAAACCTTCACAGAAAGTCCAGTGGCTGTATTATTTTAAACATCCTCTGTAGTTCATAGAGCCCCATAAGTACATTGTTTGATGAGTGTTTTACGCCGTATATATTTCACTTATAAGACAGCAGCAAGCGTTGAGCGGTGGAAGGACAACGGGCCTCGTATAGACATAGCTACACAGTGAGAAAAACGCCCAAAAAAATTTTAAAATCATCATCAAAAAATTATGGGCATTTAGATCATTTGAATAATGAAAAAAGGTGACCATAAAAGTTACTTATTAGTGTTGAGAGGTGTTCAACCCTTAAACCCTGTCTTCAACTGAATCTCAATACGCACTCCATTGCTTTAATTTTACTAATAATAGATTTGTTTTACAGCAACTGGTAACCACTCTGGGTGTAAAACGCCTTACTGTGGAAGGGTTATTAAGTCCCAATACCCACCGACTGAAAATCTTCCAGGCTGTTGCGGAGTATTCTAATGTTTTCGTACGGTTTGAATAATTAGGTGTTAAGTTTTGGTGTAAATTTTATTCAAAAAGCATCAACCGGCCCGGATAGCACAGTTGGTAGAGCGTCCGCTTCGGGACCGGTATATCCTGGATCAATCCTTGATCGAGTCACACCTAAGACTTTAAAACAGGAAGTTGTAACTTCCTCGCTTGGCGTTCAGCATGAAGGGCATAGTGCAACGACAGGTTGACCCGTATCAGTATAATGGCTTGGGCGGGGCGGCTTACTTGCCTTCGGTAAGTCGTCTCAGTGAAGCAGCACTAAAATAAAAGAGCGGTGGAAATCCGTCCAGCAACAAGGAGGCACATTACACATACATGTACCCTAATGATTCCTTCGTCGTCATATGACTGAAAAATTGTTGAGTACGACGTTAAACCCCAAGCACTCACTCACTCAAAAAGCATCTAAAAGAACTGAACAAACGCAAGTTGTGTCACGGCTCACCACAGCTGAGCGAAAACAAACTGACATCATTTGATAGTATGGGGATAACTGAATGAAATTTCTAAATTAAAACAGAAAGTTGCAGAAAATTGGCTGGAGGATAAAAAAACTTAATGTAAATGTAAATGTTAATGTAAACTTAATGCGATCTACAGTAGATCGCATAATCTTCGTTTTGGGGGCATCACGGAAACAGACGGTGAAAATGTAAACGGCATTATACAGAACATTATCACGAAAAAGTTTAATCTACCCCCGAACCTTTATTCAGATTACACACAGAGATGGCCCTCATAAGCCAGATGGCACACACCACATACTTGTAAAGTTTTTGCACAAACCGGAACGTCGGCAAATACTAATCACCGGCCGTAAATTGCTATTAAATGACCCAGCGTTTATCATGGAAGATCTTATTCAGGAAGATAGAAAAAACTTCTTAAAGGCCTACATGAATAAATGTTACCATGACGGTCAAAAAGTTAGATTTGTGAACAGCAAGTTATATGTGGACGATAGGGAAGTGAAACAATGTGATGTGTGATTTTTTCAGTGCAACCCGTAAAAATACTTCTACATGATCCTTGAATAGATGTGCGCAAGCACACAAACTTAATTCAGCACCACCCACCCCTCCCCCTCCCCTGTATATAAACCTACGTTCACAGACACCATTGCCCTATTTACATTTCAGTACATTCGTATGCGACACTGTTCTATGCATGGACTCAGTGCTGAATACACAAAATATGTACAGTTACGTCTGCTGAATATTTAACTCATGCCTAACCTGGATGCGCTAGCCGGCCCGTGTATTTATCATGCTTTATATACCCAGCCTTAATCGTGTAAAATGTATTTTCTTCTTTTATGTGCCTTGCGCACGGGGCTCACTTCACATAGTGCATGCTTGTTACAATTGTGTGACATTTACAACTGTTTTGCCCCAACTGTGCACTAAATTGTTATTTATTGTCTGCTCTGGATGTTCTCAAACACTACGCACTTCAATATTTCTTGTACTGTACACTGCAGGGGCCAATTCCACTAAGATGGTTTTGACCTCAGTCAGATATAGATATCCGATTTTTACTGTAATTTGTGGACTTCGTCAACTGAATGGATGTAACATTGCAAGTGTTAGACAAAGCTAGCACAGTTTGGATTGTATGGGCCTCATTAAAACTACATGTGCACATAAGGTTACTCTGGAAAATTTTCACTGAAGTCAAAAATTAATTAATGGAATCGGCCATGAATAGTGAGGCATGGTCAGACATTGAAGTCAGTTATCCATAGAGAAAATACGAGACTGTGTAAGATCTTGGAGAATTCTTTTTTCTTTTATTTATAGGTAAATGGTTTTGCATGATAATGAAGTATTGCATTATAAACAAATGTACACACTTGCTTGTAAATCTTACTTGATCCCAAAAAACAAGCAGCATTTTGACATCAGACTCCTATATCTTCCATGGTAGCAAAGATCGAAAAGGCTTCTTAAAATATGGACTTTGCCATATTTGAACTGCCTGCTTATATTTCCTTTTTATATATATATATAATAAAAGCTGACCACCATAAATTGATGTCCGCACAGCAAAACGTAAATTATCGTCAGTTTACACCAAGAGAAAGGGAACGCTTTTGCCAGCAAATTAGAGCCACAAACTGGGTTAATATACTTACTAATCAAGATACAAATTTGGCACTATCTAACTTTTCGGATCAATTTACTTCAATATACGACGGATGTTTCCTTTAACAACCATGTTTCTCCTGCATTACCGGTATCAATCCACGAGACAAACAGGCTACACAGACAAGAGCTTAAACATAGGACAGGTGATAGTCGTCGGCAATTTAGAACTTATCGTAATAAAGTTAATAGTCTGCTCCGTCTTACAAGAAAACAATATTTCGAACGTCAGCTCAACAAAGTAAATCAAGACATAAAAAAATACCTGGAAAATTATTAACGAATTACTGTGTCGAAATAAAAAAAAACAGGTAAGGGCCAAGTTTTCAATTTAAATTGTGGTGACATTTGTGATGAGACCGTGATTGTTAACATCTTTAATGAGTACTTCAGTACAATAGCAGACAAACTAGTGAGCAACATGGACTCCGCAAATGAACAATTTACAGATTTTCTTGGACAACCAGTTGGATCAGAGTTCAACTTTTCGCAAGTCTCTCCAAATTTTATTCAATCTGTTATAGGTAAGCTGAAAGGTAGTTCCTCGCCTGGGTTAGATGGAATACGTACATCCCTCATAAAGTTAGTGTCAGATGTAATATCTACACTTCTAGCACACATTATCAATTTATTCCTTACTTCTGAAACTGTTCCGCAAAGACTAAAAATCGCTCACGTCTTGCCTATATATAAATCTGGTCAGACTAATCACATTGAAAATTATAGACCTATTTCTGTCTTGCCTTGTTTCAGCAAAACTCCTTGAGAAAACTGTATCAATAATGTTAATCCATGAAAAACTGACCTGGACTGTTCATATAAGCTACTTATGTTCCAAACTGTCAAGAAATATAGGCCTTATTTCACACATTAAACACACTGTAAATAAAAAGACCCTCCTTATCTTTTATTACTCGCTTATTTATCCATATCCACTATACGGCAATATGTTTTGGGGAAACACATATCAGACACGTCTCAAGCCCTTGTACATAGTTCAAAATAGGGCAATTAGAACAATTACTTTATCAGGCCACCTTTGCCACACCCAACCGCTCTGAACCGCTCACCCAACCGCGAACTGAAATGAACCCTTTGCCGAACTATCTCTATTTTCTACTCTGTTACAAACTCATATTTACTTTTATTCCACAGACACAATTCCTGTAAGTTCAAAGCCCTCTTTAATCAAACAAGAAATGTAATTTACCTGAGCTTCATTCCCACCAAGTATTATATCTTTCTAGACTCTATTGTTATCACACTGCGTCTGTATTTTGTTGATATCTTAAAGTCCAATGTAAACACTTATTATTGCATGCCTAATTAAAAAATCAAATCAAATCATAATCTGTGTATAATAAAAAATATAGTATCTATAAAGACTAGTGTTAAAAATGGCATCAACCGACATTTTGGTTCTAAATACATGAGATGAAGAAATATGTCAAGGTGTTGTGTCATTAAACTGTTAAAACATGTTGTTATTATTATTTAATATTTATTATTATTATTATTATTATCATCATTGGATGTCTAGACTATCCCTATACTGATAGTCAACAAGTATGAAAGCACCAGGTGATTAGTCACACGACCAAAAACGATGTTCAAAGTAACTGGATAGCAAATAAAGTAAGAACTCACGACAGTGTAAAAACGAGGACTTTCTAATGATGACGTGAGACACAAACAACGTTCTAAGCGCGTGAATGACCTCTTATGGTAATACTGGGAATGGAGGAGAGAGGCGCGCTATAAGAAAATGCAAATTTCAAAATCCGAGCAGAATTCTGTAAACTCCAGAGTCAAATATAAACATCTTTTTCTAAACGTCCATGAAAGTTTCAGAATTATAATGGAGATAGTTACTTAGTTTAGAAACCCTCCAAACTACGCATTCGCGGTCAGAAATGATAATTTTTGGTAGAAAGAAGGCACTGTGTTTCTAAATCACTACATTCACTATATGCAGGTCGACGTTAACATTTCTCAAACTCCTACCTATGTGTTCAGTTGCCCAAGTTTCAGGTTAACTAACGTTTGTCTTCATATGCAAAACACAAAAACCGTACTGTGTCCAATTTTATAATTTGCTGGCAAGTTTAAAATATACATTTTTATCAAAACTGGGAATGCGTTCTTCGAAGCACTTACGTATCCTATCTACAGAGATAACAGGTAGCTCTTTGAGAGAGAGTTCGAATACTGCTGCTTCTTGTTTATTGGAAAAAGGCTGTTCTATGAAGATATTGGCTTCCTTGTGTTTAATAAGTGTTACTATCACTTCATATCGATAATTGTCAAAGGTATGCTATTGTCTATTTATTTCAGAGAGTAGCCTATATTCAGGGGTCAGTAAAACCAGTCATATTCGCTACCAAACTTGCCTTTAGCCGGTGACGCATAACAACCCAAGCTCTACACACTGATACGTTGGGCATCCCTGTTATCACAATGATGTAAGAATATGTTTTTCTAATTCATAATGCTCCAGGTAAATCCAAATGCAAATGTAATTTACTCAAACACTCAAAACGCACAACAGCCGACTCTAGCTACCGATCTTCCCATCTAACAGTATGGCACCTAGTAGTGCACGTGAACTTCAGGTGGACATTTGGAGATGTCACGTGGGAAGTATGACAGGAACTTGCAAAAGGCACTTCATCTAATTGGTGAGAAATTCCTGAATAAGGCATCACAATACATGGAGTTGGTACAAACTATGATAAAATACCAGATTAAGCTGTTATTCGGCTAGTTTCTTTTAGACGTATACATGCGACATCTGTTAAATTTAACAGAAGTCTGTTGTCTGAGTGATGCTAGACGGTACTCTGCTATCGCAGCAAGTTATTCTGTTAAAACTAACACACATATACTATTAATTCAACGTAAAGATTGCTTAGAATAACAGAGTAGTATGTTGAATATGGCAGACTATTGTGTTAAAATCACAGAACCTACATTCTAGCACCACGTAAACAACAGATTTTCGGCTAAAATTAACAAATTATTTTTTTCAGTGTGTTGTACCAAAAATGAACATCGCTATAATTTGTGTAACACTTCCACATCGACACTTGTATGAGCGATTGTGACTAAGCCGATTTGCACATACCCATTTTAGACAGCTCCCGCGATTATTCCATTCTTCTAAGGTCTTACTGACCATAACCATTAGCATTATCATATATGATACTTACTTGTTGCCATTGCCAAGCCTAAACTCAGCATAACTCCCAATGTAAGAAACTGATTCCTCATCGACGGTTCCATGATTCTGTTCCAGTTTATTCAAGAAAGCGGAGATACAATGTAGATGTTACTCGACGGGCTCGGATAAAACGCAAATAACTTCGTGCTGCTGGCAAACTGTTACAGAGGCAAAATTCACTGTGTACCTGAGCAGCGATGCATGGCATTGCTTTGTAAGAACTTAGAGCTTCGTTAGTGGGAGTATTTATAGCCCTGGGGTGATACATGCAAAATTTGCATCGAGGTATTCGGGCAAAGAAATAATGTATATGTGAATGCGACACATGTATACAAACACTACTTGTTTAACGTCTCAGCCAGACACAACCCAATTATATGATCGTTAAACATCTCTAATATTTATTTATTTATTTATCTGATTGGTGTTTTACGCCGTACTCAAGAATATTTCACTTATACGACGGCGGCCAAAATTATGGTGGGAGGAAACCGGGCAGAGCCCGGGGGGAAACCCATGACCATCCGCAGATTGCTGCAAGACCTTCCCACTTACTCCCGGAGAGAATCTCTAATAAATAAGGTAGTTGACAAGATGCCTGTGTTAGCGTAACTTTACTCCGTTTGCACCTTAGATAATCTACGTACAGGTACATGCACGTAACATGCCATTCAAGACAGTTCTTTATTCTACAAAAAATATTTGTGACGTCTTGAAAAATTAGAAATTTTCAAATCTATGAATAATGCATAAGCAAACTTTTACTCGCTGGTATGATGGCGTTAAAAATACATAGACAAAGGCTGGAAATGGATTGGCGTACGCGGATTTGAACGGAAAGAAAATAATTGATATAGCTGTACTTTTCCCTCAGTTTTGCAATATAATTTATAACATAGACATTTACTAAATAAGAAACCAAATTCATGACACAAGTGAATTAAATGCTATCAAACCTCAAACATTTTAGTAGCTAAAATGAATGGAATCAGTAAGGCGACCCAGTCAAAATACCAGATATATAGCTGACTGAAAATATGGTTAAGAAGATCAGAAATTGTTGCAATAAGATTTGGCTTAAATGAAACTTTAGCTAAAACAGTCTTAGTTGTATCAACCGTAGACAGCTTATTGTATCTACTGTTGTGTTAGCTGTAGAAAGTCTATTGCAGCAACAGCAGACAACCTATTGTATCAACTATACAAGGTGTGTTGTGTCATCAGTAAACAGCCTATTGTGTCAACTGTAGAAATTCTAGTGTACTAACAGTAGACAGTCTATTGTACCAACTCTAGGCAGTGTATCATGCCAAACGTAGACGTTCGTCTACAATGTCTCTACGTCTTACAAACAATTGTAAACTTTCAAATAATTGTGTAAACTGCACATAATTCAACTGTTTTTTTTTTACACGACAGCATATATGTTCGGGGTATTGTCGGGGAATCCCCGTGCTTTCCCGTGAACATTACATGGGTATAAAACGCGACGAGGGCCCGAGGCACGGGATCAATGAAGGCCAGACTTTAATATTATGATAACGACGTAGTACGTTTTTTTTTTCTTTGCTTGGGTATTTCAACTGACATGTTTAATTTTAGATAAAAAACTAATTAAAAATGATCTGATGAATACTAAAGCTAGGATAGCGTATATGTACTGCTTATGTTTCAAAGGGTACATGAATCTCTTGCTTTTTTGCTTAATGAAGTAAAAAAAAAATCCCAACTTTCTTCTTGAAACGTATAAGATCTTTAAGTTATGATTTTCTCGAGATCCCAGTGGTCAGTCCGGAGAAAATGTTTTACGCCGTACTCAAGAATATTTCACTTATACGACGGCGGCCAGCATTATGGTGGGAGAAAACCGGGCACAGCCCGTAGGAAACCCACGACCATTCGCAGGTTGCTGGAAGACCTTCCCACTTACGGCCGGAGAGGATCTGCACAAATGGTCACATCATCGTCGACATCATTTTGTCATCAATGTCACAAGAACAGTCAGAGTGAAGAAATCTACAACTTCACCGTGCAAGGCGGCATTTGAATTAGCATCTTATCTATTTGAGCTGTTGAAAGGCAAACACCTATAATCTACACTGAAAAAATACTTTGTTACCATTAACGGTTGTAACAAAGTTTTTAACAGACTTTGTTCTATGTTGTCAACAAAGTGCTTGTTCAATCAATTTTAGCAAAGTTACTTTGCTTATCCATTTACCAAACTACTATGTAAACTTTTAACAAACTAGTTTGTCAGACTAATAAACTGCTTTCTAGCAATTATACAAAATAATCTGTTAATTCAACAAAACAGTTTATTACTTTAGCAAAGAAATCTGTTAAATTCAACATTGTACCTTGTTAACAACTCTCTTTAATTCAACTACCTAATACTGAATAATTAACGTAATTTGCAAATGAATCGTGGATTTGTTCACGTTCACACACAAAACTCATTAACCAGTAACATTCTCATCCATAGGCAGTAATGCATTGGTCCCTAACCATACTGTTCTAAAACCAGTACTGCACCACAGCCAGTAGCATACTGCTCCATAACCAGTTGCCCAAATAACCAGTAACACAATGCTGTGTAACCAGTGACACACAACCGTGTGACCAGTGACACATTGCCCTACAAACACTGTCATGCACAGCGGTGTAACCAGTAGCTAGGAACGGACTGCGGACTCTTTAAGCAGCAACACAACCATGCAGTGGACAACTCCGTCTGTTAACCAACTGGGCTGAAACTAACGAGATTCCATGTAACCATAATAACAGACTACGAATAATGAAATATTCATGGTATTGTACAAAAGCACACATTATTACAATTATTAATGTCAAATAAAAGAGTAATTACAAATACCTACATCCATTTTCTTGGTTTATTTATTTGACTAATATCTCTCCACCATCTGTCCAATAAATGAGCAAAAACTGAATGGCATATAACCAATCAGAGAAAAATTTTGAATCACCTTTTGACTGCATAATGTATTTTACCAAAGATTAAATAGAACAAGAAGTTACGGGGCTAAACACGTTTTTACATGTTTCTAAGACAGCGTCACGCCGATGTTTAAGACTTAAAGCCGAACTGTGATTATTTCAGTGTTGAGTCAGAATTCCTCTATGTGACACACGACGTATCCATCGAATTATCATCTTGCCAGAAAGACTGCTACAAGCTATTACATCCTGTACTTCCTATTTAATCTGAAAGACCCACACCCATATCCCTGGCTACAGGTATTCGAAGGAACATATAGAGCACTCAAATTCCAGAACATTTTGTAACTTGAAATACAAAATCAAATTTGAATATATAGTTAGTCCAAGAACTGCTGTAATGGCACTAAGAAGATCAGTCCAAATAGTAGGCCTATGAAGTTGATGAAACCATTGGGTTAGAAGTCCTTGTGCAGGGAAAGGTATATTAACCTGGACCTGTCCGGTACTGTCACCTAGATGTTGGCTTGGCTGCAAATTGAAAGTGTAACAAGGCTAAAAATATATTGATTATATATATATGTATTCCTTTGTATACTCATAGATTTTATCAGGAAAATGATAAAATACTATATCCGCCTTAGCAAATGGCATAATTTTTCGTCCTTAAAAGTGAATATGGCACTTATACCTAACCACATCTGAAACACGTATTATATTCAGCTCTGACATAAAGTCCTCTCAGTAAGCAACAATACCGCAACAAGTCCGAGGAGAAGTCTGCAGCGTCGTCCATCAGCATTTATAACATGGAAATCAGACAGTGCAAACATGACGTACAAAGAACATATAGAAAACCTGCGTGTACGCCTGTGGAATTATAACATCGTTCTTGTTAACACTGTTTATGTGTGTGTCTGTCCAAGTAAATATTGAATATACAGTTACGAGGAATTCTCCAACTGAAGGAAGACTGCCCGATAAGTGACAAGGATACGGCACGCTGACGATGGCTGGTCCACAGCTGCCTGCGGATGTGTAACCTCTCAGGGCGGATGGGTTGACAATAGCGTCCGTGGTGCCAAGCTGGCGGTGTATGTTTCACTCCTCTGAAATATACACTAAGTCACCATCAGGGTAAACTGGAATGAAAGGCAGGTAATCGCAAAGAGACAATGGGTGATACAACCTCCAAAAGAGCGTCTCAAACAATTAGCAAGTGGCGAAACACAAGCTCACAAGGTGCTCTGTACAGAATATAGAAAACAAATGACGAATGTCAAATGGCGTGAAAGTCGATATTTCCAAACCCGGTAAAATCCTCCACTGTGAATGAGAGTAAAGATAACTGCCCTCGAGTGGACTTGAGTAAATAAGTGCGAGCTACACAGCTCCGTCGCTCATATTTATAGACTAACGTAAAAAAAATTCCGGATGTGTTTGATCGCAAACATGTTTACAACACCAATACTTATTCCCAGAATGTATATCCTGTTTAACTCATAAACACCGAAGCCTTGAGAACGCTCGACTGAATTACGGTGCAGGTAATAACGTACACAAAAAGGCAAAATATAGGTGAGACACTGACCCGGTAAAATAAAAAAATATATAATGCATTATTTAAAGAAGGGGTTTGTAACACTGTATACTCGTATTAGTACATGCCAACCATTTTGTTATATTTTCTCTAGTAAACTGTATTCCTCAGTGGAGATATCAGCAGAGACCAATTCCACAAAGACGTTTCTGACTTAAGTCAAAAATGAAATTCTCTTTACGATGTTTAGTTTTTGGTACTGGAAGTTGAAATTTGGACACGTTTGTCTTATGATAACATTGATGAAGTGGACAAACTTTCAATGCGTTTTACCCAATAATAAGCTTTAATATTGTATTTCAAATTTCCATTTAACTTAGAATCGTCTTTGTGGAATATGCCCCTGATAGGCCTAATATCTATATGTGGATTACACATTGGTTTTCATGGAGTGCCTAACCTAGACAATCGCATACATACATGTGAAGCCTTTGTATCATTTCTCTCATCATTAATAGTTCGTATATAGTATAGTCGTTAAACGCCGGACACCTGTAATAGCTGTATGTGAGTTTCACGTTGTTTTTGTGTGCGTAATAAAGATTCTCGTAATTATTCATGCCATGCACCTGGTTTTAACTTTTCTTTAATCTGCTGTAGTCGGTAACCCGGAAGTAAAAGGACTTTTATCCGAATTCGAGCGTTTTCATTTATTTCTATTGTAATTATTTGTGCTGCAGTGCGATTATAAAAGATATTTTTCTGTTACAATTTTTCCTGAAAGGAGAAGAAAATTTAACTATCAAACAAATATCATTGAAAAGAGTATGCATTTCCTCGCAGATGCATACCATAAAAATTCCAATATGTATCGCAAGTTGATAAATTATAAATCAAGTCAGCGACAAAATCCGTTGTGGGCGACTCCATTTTGCCTAAGAACTAGTCCTGAAGTCGTCTGTGTTAGGAGGAGACTTGCCGTCAGATACCGCCGAAGTGCAGTTCGTACATTTTTGGGAGAACTCTTCTTCCCAAAAGGTAGCGAACAGTACAGTTTGTTTTCCGCTTGACGATCGGGAAACCCGAATGTTGGACGTCGGTTCCGAGTTTTACACAAACAAGCCCGCAGTTTTAACGACTCTCATGGGCTGAGAAGCAACACACCCTAGAATAAATTACAGGATGTTAAAGATGGAGGAAGCGATGGACTCAGCGATTTATGCCAGTTTTGCGCTTTTCAGGCTTTACGTGTATGGCGAGAAAAAGTTGCAAAATTATGCAGCAGGCACCGCCAGATATAACCAAATGTGCTCTTTTCAGGCTATGGTGTCATGTTTTTAACCTTTCTTCTCCTTTAAAAGTATTGTATATTTCAGGTTTGGGGGAATTGGTTTACTGTCTGCTCGAAATTTGAGCACATTGTTCTTTCAAAATGATGAAAATGTCCTCTTTATTCATTTGACAACGTGACATGCATCACAAATAGATTGAACATACTCTATCCATTTATGCTTAGTACAGTCTAGATATCTGCCAAGAAACCTATTCAGAAAATTACCATTCTAGTCTTGATCAGTGTGTCAGTAGCGATCCTGTGATGCGATGGTTCCTTGGTGATTTGTCGACACTGTGGTTTAGTGGCTGAGGGGGTAGTGCAGTCACACGGCAGCCTCTCATCAGTCCAGTCGTTGTGTGTTCAAGTCTATCTCAAGCTGGATTCATCACCGGTGTTCGCTGGAATGTCTGCCAGCAACAGGTGTATGGTCGTTGGTTTCCTCCAGGGCTATGCCCGGTTACCTCCCATCGTAATGCTGACGCCGTCGTATAAGTGAAATATTTTGAGAGGCGTATAAACCACCAATTAAATAAAATAAATAAATGAAAACATACCTCCCACTCCCCTGATACTGTCATAGCCTGCCACAATCTCCCGATGTTACCTTATATCGTCCACAATAGTACCAGTGTTGGGTTGGGATGGGGGCAAGGTTGGGATGTCACGACAATGGCCATGTCCTACTCACACAGAAGTGCCAGCATGTTAAGCTTTCTGTGAATCACGTTATGCAAGCATATGGTATAGTACTTGTCCATTGCTGTATGCATACCACAAATATACACATTTATTCTATATTGATTTTTTTTTTACAAATTCCTCTGATGATTTTCGTTTTGGATAAACTTTGGGTCCCTCCATTTTCAACATTTGTAGCGCATCAGTTTAGGTATTATTTTTATTACCATTCATCCAATATTTGATTTCCCCATTAGCATAAAAAAAACGTACTCTAGAAGGTTAACAATTGAGCAACATTGTAGTAACAGTCATATCTATCATTTGGCTTTTGTTTGAAAATAACTTTAAAGTGGTTATTTCATCATCTATTCCTTCCATACGGATAACACATTGTAACATACATGAGACGAGGACACACTCAAAAGCAAAAATGATTACTGAATTATAATTCAGAAAAAATCACATTCAGTGGATAATTTGTTTCTAAATGATTCCTCCATCTAATAACACACACTGAGGGAAGACCGACTCTAAAGACTGGCTTCACCCAATAACTGCCACTGAGGGAAGACCGACTCTAGCCCTTCCTTCATCCAGCCATACCTACTGAGGGAAGACCGACTGTGTGTTCATTTCATTGTTATACATTGTCAATGAAAACTTCCTTCATTCAACTACACTCACAAAGGGAAGGCCAACTCAAAGGCAACACAGATTGCGACACTTCCTTTGTCATCAAGAGCGCATCAGTGTAGGTATAGTATTATTTTTGTCACCATTCACTCAATATTTGGTTTCCCGATTAGCATAAGAAAAACATACTCGAGGAGGTTAAAAATTGAGCAACATTGTAGTAAGAGTCATATTTACCATTTGGGGTTTGTTTGAAAATAACATTAAAGTGGTTATTTCATTCTCTATTCCTTCCGTACGGATAACACATTGTAATATCAATGAGACGAGGACACACTCAAAAGCAAAAATGATTACTGAATTATAATTCAGAAGAGATTACATTCAGTGGGTAGTTTGTTTCTAAATGATTCCTCCATCTAATAACACCCACTGAGGGAAGACCGACTCTGAACACTTCCTTCATCCAAGTATACCTACTGAGGGAGGACCGACTCTAAAGACTCGCTTCATCCAACAACTGCCACTGAGGGAAGACCGACCCTGAACACTTCCTTTAACCAACCATACCTGCTGAGGGAGGACCGACTCTAAAAGACTCGCTTCACCCAACCATACTTACTGAGTGAAGGCTTACTCTTAACACTTCCTTTGGCAAAAAAAAACCCGCTGAGGGAAGACCGACTCTAACACTTCGTCCATCAAACAACTCCTACTGGAGCACCCTGAGGTGTGGATTGCCATGATACTAAGTAGTTTCGGGTGTTTCGAGGGTATTTATAAGTGATCTCTCAATCTTACTGTCACAGTAACGGTTCCGTTGGAGACTAAAGAAGTCAGAAAAGACGATTTTAAAAGCAGGGCAGTGTTTCCGGAATTTTCCGAAAGACGCTTTTCTGTATCCATGACTACCTTAACCGTTGCTATGGAGACCTCGACAGATGTTATTGACATCAGAGCCGTGGCTTCAGAGATGATGTATAATCTACAATGTCACAAGAAACTGGCAGATTACGTCAAAAGACTGGGTGAGTAGTTATAGGCCCTACATGAAGCCATCTATATTGCTAACATTTTCCACACAATACAAGCGTTCACTTTCCAGAAATTATTTCAAAAATACTGCATGTATCATAAATATTACAGATTAAATTATTATAATGTAATAATTTATGCATTTGGCAAGGGTTTATTTTAAACCTGTTAATATTGTTTTTATTGCATTTGTTGATCATAGGATTACATTTGAATGAATGCGAGGAGAAATTGAACCGTGTGACGTCAACAGGAAACATGGCTGCCGCTCAGGTGTATCTTCTCCGAATCCAAGTTACCAAGGCCACAAAAGAAATGTACGAGTTAGCATTAGAAAAGAAGTGGAATCAAGTCAATACCATGGCAACGCGTGCTATGAGGCAAATGGGGATCGTGAGCAACACCAACCACGAGCCAAATGAAGGGATGTCCCATAATAGGTCTCAATTTCCTGCCAGACATTACGACACATCCAGTGTGTTTTTGCGAGACTTGGCAGTTCACCAAAGTAGATGCGTGTGAAACACGTTTTCTTCAACAATGTATTTTGGATAGTGCAAATCATCTGCTGCTATATAAAAAGCCTGTAAATGCATTAGACTACTTTACTGCTGTATAACTCTGTATATGCTTTTAACAATTTATATTCTCTTTGGGGAACTAGTGCTTTTTCATTTGTACTTTGGAATATAAAAAAGTTTTACGGCAATGTAAAAAATAAAACAAAACTGGTGTAAACAGGTGGAAATATTTTGTTACATTGTATTTATATAATTATTCATGACCAGTGATTTCTTGTCAATAATCAAGCTGTGGGCAGAAGACACTTCCCAGAGGATGACTAACGATACAAGTTATAACCAAGTGTCACACTCGGAATCTTATGACTTTGATCTGTGAATGTCTCCTGAAATCGCTTGACGGCTTTCAATTCTGTCAAAAACTCGCCACAAAATTCTAAGGCAACGTTGGTAATGTTTGTCTAGTCTATTAAGTTACCCAAATGTTTCCAAAATACTAGGTGCATACTTTTCTCATCTGACGTTATTGGTCATGTAATGATGTTACAGATTTTCTTAGAAAAATTATATTTGCCATTTTGCAGTTTTGCACTTCTCTTGACTTACGTGTAACTGCCTTTTTATCGGTTGTTTTTCCTGAAATGATTTTTCAAAAGTATCCTTTAAAAAGGTTGTATTACACTCAAAAACTAATTTGTTGATTTTAACAGAAATTCAGTTATCTGAGTGATGCTTGAATGTACTCTGCGATTGCAGCAGTTTATTCTGAAAAAAATATAACCACACATCTTCTATTAGTTCAACAGGATATTATGTTGAATATGTCAAAATAATGTGTTCTAATAACAGAATACATTCTAGAATCACTCAGACAATTACAAGTTAAATATTTGAGTGTGTTTAAGAAATTTATGCATTTTTACTTTAATTTTGTTTTTTCCATTATGAGTCAAATGTTCCAATGGGTCGACATTACTTTTTATATTTGTGATGCTGCACAATCGATATATTTCATTCAGTCCATGTAAATGCTTACCATGTGGCAACATAAACCCCTCTAGCTCCATTTAATTATTATTTATTTAATCGATGTTTTACGCCGTGCTCGAGAATATTTCAATAACACGATGGCAACCAGTATTATGCTTAGACTAAGCAAATCGGGCAGAGCCTTAGTAATCCCACGACCATCTGCAGGTAGCTGACAGACCTTGCCGCGTACGATCGGAGAGATAGCCAGCATGAATTTGACTGAATCTCACCGTAATCGCATTGGGTAATTACTGTAACTTACTTTTTTTTATTTTGGCCATGCTGCACAACCGATATATTGCAGTTGAAAGTAAGCAAAAAGGGTTACATTGGGTTACCAAGCACATCAGAAAAAAATGTCGCCATCGTTTAAGTCTCTTTCTACCTCTCTTACATTTTGTTTCAAAATGTTGAAATTGAACTGGCACCTTGTACTAGGGACATTTTAAAACATACAGACTAAATGATCATATTGTATTATTAGCATACTGCATGCATGTACATAAATTTTTCATAATGTCATATTGTTTGCGCATACTTAAATTTTCGGAATCCATATCTCTGAAGTTTTACCTAAAATCCGAACTCTCTAGTACTGTGGTTGTACTATAATCTGAACTGAATTCATCCAAAAATTTTAAACCATCGACCATATATGATTCCTTGGTTAATAAGGTATTACTGTACACCAGAGGTGAGAGTAAACGAAATAATATCGTATGACGTACATTACATATATGGCGTTTGTTTTAAAAAAATTAAAACAAACGATTGCTGTGACCCAGTCTTTAATACATTGTGTTTCTTTGATTGTTATATATACATTGTCAATGGATAATCCATTAAAACTTCCTTCATTCAACGACACCCACAAAGAGAAGACCAACTCAAAGGCAACACAGATTGCGACACTTCCTTTGTCATCAAGAGCGCATCAGTGTAGGTATAGTATTATTTTTGTCACCATTACTCAATATTTGGTTTCCCGATTAGAATAAGAAAAATGTACTCGAGGACGTTAACAATTGAGCGACATTGTAGTGAGACTCATATTTACCTTTTGGCTTTTGTTTGAAAATAACTTTAAAGTGGTTATTTCATTCTCTATTCGTTCCGTACGGATAACACATTGTAATATAAATAAGACGAGGACACACTCATAAGCAAAATTGATTACTGAATTATAATTCAGAAGAGATCACATTCATTGGGTAATTTGTTTCTACATCATTCCTCCATCAAATAACACCTACTGAGGGAAGACCGACTCTAAAGACTCGCTTCATCCAACAACTGCCACTGAGGGAAGACCGACTTTGAACACTTCCTTCATCCAACCATACCTGCTGACGGAGGACCGACTCTAAAGACTCGCTTCATCCAACAATACTTAATGTGTGAAGACTTACTCTTAACACTTCCTTTGGCATAAAAAAAAACCCTCTGAGGGAAGACCGACTCTACCACTTCGCCAACACTTCATCAAACAACTCCTACTGGAGGAAGATTGACTTTGAACACATCATTTGTCAAGAACGCTCGCTGAGAGAAGACCAACTTTGACTTAATGTGCTTAGAGAGGTACTTCCTTTATTTTCATATGTTAACAGAACGACTGCATGGCTTGGCACCCTGAGGTGTGGATTGCCATGATACTAAGTAGTTTTGGGTATTTATAAGAGATCTCTCCATCTTACTGTCACAGTAACGGTTCCGTTGGAGACTCAAGAAGTCTACAAAGACAGCAAGACGATTTATAAAGCAGAACAGTGTTACCGGGATTTACAGAAAGACGCTTTTCTGTATCCATGACTACCTTAACCGTTGCTATGGAGAATTCAACAGATGTTATTGACATCAGAGCTGTCGCCTCAGAGATGATGTTTAATCTACAATGTCACAAGAAACTGGTAGATTATGTGAAACGATTGGGTGAGTAGTTTTTATATTGCTAACATTTTCCACACAATACAAGCGTTCACTTTCCAGAAATTCTCTCAAAAATACTGCATGTATCATAAATATTACAGATTAAATTATTATAATGTAATAATCTGTGCATTTGGCAAGGGTTTATTTTAAACCTGTTAATATTTTTTTTTTTTTTGCATTTGTTGATCATAGGTTTACATTTGAGTGAATGCGAGGAGAAGCTGAACCGTGTGACGTCATCAGGAAACATGGCTGCCGCTCAGGTGTATCTTCTCCGAATGCAAGTTACCAAGGCCACAAAAGAAATGTAGGAGTTAGCATTAGAAAAGAAGTGGAATCAAGTCAATACCATGGCAACGCGTGCTATGAGGCAAATGGGGATCGCGAGCAACACCAACCACGAGCCAAATGAAGGGATGTCCCATAATGGATCTCAATTTCCTGCCAGACATGACGACACATCCAGTGTGTTTTTGCGAGACTTGGCAGTTCACCAAAGCAGATGCGTGTGAAACACATTTTCTTCAACAATGTGTTTTGGATAGTGCAAATTGTCTGTTGCCATACAAAAGCCTGTAAATGCATTAGGCTACTGTACTGCTGTATAACTGTATATGCTTTTAACAATTTATATTCTCTTTGGGGAACTAGTGCTTTTTCATTTGTACTTTGGAATATAAAAAAGTTTTATGGCAATGTAAAAAAATCAAACAAAACTGGTGTAAACAGGTGGAAATATTTTGTTACATTGTCTTTATGTAATTATTCATGACCAGTGATTTCTTGTCAATAATCAAGCTGTGGGCAGAAGACACTTCCCAGAGGATGACTAACGATACAAGTTATAACCAAGTGTCACACTCGGAATCTTATGACTTTAATCTGTGAATGTCTCCTGAAATCGCTTGACGGCTTTAAATTCTGTCAAAAACTCGCCACAAAATTCTAAGGCAACGTTGGTAATGTTTGTCTAGTCTATTAAGCTACCCAAATGTTTCCAAAATACTAGGTGCATACTTTTCTCATCTGACGTTATTGGTCATGTAATGATGTTACAGATTTTCTTAGAAAAATTATATTTGCCATTTTGCAGTTTTGCACTTCTCTTGACTTACGTGTAACTGCCTTTTTATCGGTTGTTTTTCCTGAAATGATTTTTCAAAAGTATCCTTTAAAAAGGTTGTATTACACTCAAAAACTAATTTGTTGATTTTAACAGAAATTCAGTTATCTGAGTGATGCTTGAATGTACTCTGCGATTGCAGCAGTTTATTCTGAAAAAAATATAACCACACATCTTCTATTAGTTCAACAGGATATTATGTTGAATATGGCAAAATAATGTGTTCTAATAACAGACTACATTCTAGAATCACTCAGACAATTACAAGTTAAATATTTGAGTGTGTTTAAGAAATTTATGCATTTTTACTTTAATTTTGTTTTTTCCATTTGAATCTGTATGAGTCAAATGTTCCAATGGGTCGACATTACTTTTTATATTTGTGATGCTGCACAATCGATATATTTCATTCAGTCCATGTAAATGCTTACCAAGTGGCAACATAAACGCCTCTAGCTCCATTTAATTATTATTTATTTGATTGATGTTTTACGCCGTGCTCAAGAATATTTCAATAACACGATGGCAACCAGTATTATGCTTAGACTAAGCAAGTTGGGCAGAGCCTTAGGAATCCCACGACCATCTGTAGGTAGCTGACAGACCTTACCGCGTACGATCGGAGAGATAGCCAGCATGAATTTGACTGAATCTCACCGTAATCGCATTGGGTAATTACTGTAACTTAGTTTTTTTTTATTTTGGCCATGCTGCACAACCGATATATTGCAGTTGAAAGTAAGCAAAATAGGGTTACATTGGGTTACCAAGCACATCAGAAAAAAATGTCGCCATCGTTTAAGTCTCTTTCTACCTCTCTTACATTTTGTTTCAAAATGTTGAAATTGAACTGGCACCTTGTACTAGGGACATTTTAAAACATACAGACTAAATGATCATACTGTATTATTAGCATACTGCATGCATGTACATAAATTTTTCATAATGTCATATTGTTTGCGCATACTTAAATTTTCGGAACCCATAGCTCTGAAGTCTAACCTAAAGTCCGAACTCTCTAGTACTGTGGTTGTACTATAATCTGAACTGAATTCATCCAAAAATTTTAAACCATCGACCATATATGATTCCTTGGTTAATAAGGTATTACTGTACACCAGAGGTGAGAGTAAACGAAATAATATCGTATGACGTACATTACCTATATGGCGTTTGTTTTAAAAAAAAAATTAAAACAAACGATTGCTGTGACCCAGTCTTTAATACATTGAGTTTATTTGATTGTTATACATTGTCAATGGATAATCCATGAAAACTTCCTTCATTCAATGAAACTCACAAAGGGAAGACCAACTGAAAGGCAACACAGATTGCGACACTTCCTTTGTCATCAAGAGCGCATCAGTGTAGGTATAGTATTATTTTTGTCACCATTCACTCAATATTTGGTTTCCCGATTAGCATAAGAAAAACGTACTCGAGGAGGTTAACAATTGAGCAACATTGTAGTAAGAGTCATATTTACCTTTTGGCTTTTGTTTGAAAATAACTTTAAAGTGGTTATTTCATTTTCTTTTCCTTCCGTACGGATAACACATTGTAACATAAATGAGACGAAGACACACTCAAAAGCAAAAATGATTACTGAATTATAATTCAGAAGAGATCACATTCAGTGGGTAGTTTGTTTCTACATGATTCCTCCATCAAATAACACCCACTGAGGGAAGACCGACTCTAAAGACTCGCTTCATCCAACAACTGCCACTGAGGGAAGACCGACTCTGAACACTTCCTTCATCCAACCATACCTGCTGAGGGAGGACCGACTCTAAAGACTCGCTTCATTCAACAATACTTACTGAGTGTAGACTTACTCTTAACACTTCCTTTGGCAAAAAAAAAACCCGCTGAGGGAAGACCGACTCTAACACTTCGCCAACACTTCATCAAACAACTCCTACTGGAGGAAGATTGACTTTGAACACATCATTTGTCAAGAACGCTCGCGGAGAGAAGACCAACTTTGACTTAATGTGCTTAGAGAGGTACTTCCTTTATTTTCATATGTTAACAGAACGACCGCATGGCTTGGCACCCTGAGGTGTGGATTGCCATTATACTAAGTAGTTTTGGGTATTAATAAGAGATCTCTCCATCTAACTGTCACAGTAACGGTTCCGTTGGAGACTCAAGAAGTCAGAAAAGACGATTTTAAAAGCAGGGCAGTGTTTTCGGAATTTTCAGAAAGACGCTTTTCTGTATCCATGACTACCTTAACCGTTGCGATGGAGAATTCAACAGATGTTATTGACATCAGAGCCGTGGCTTCAGAGATGATGTTTAATCTACAATGTCACAAGAAACTGGTAGATTATGTGAAACGATTGGGTGAGTAGTTTTTATATTGCTAACATTTTCCACACAATACAAGCGTTCACTATCCAGAAATTCTTTAAAATATACTGCACGTATCATAAATATTACAGATTAAATTATTATAATGTAATAATTAGTGCATTTGACAAGCGTTTATTAAGCCTTTAGCGTTTAACCTGTTAATATTTTTTTTCTTGTATTTGTTGATCATAGGTTTACATTTGAATGAATGCGAGGAGAAATTGAACCGTGTGACGTCATCAGGAAACATGGCTGCCTCTCAGGTGTATCTTCTCCGAATGCAAGTTACCAAGGCCACAAAAGAAATGTACGAGTTAGCATTAGAAAAGAAGTGGAATCAAGTCAATACCATGGCAACGCGTGCTATGAGGCAAATGGGGATCGCGAGCAACACCAACCACGAGCCAAATGAAGGGATGTCCCATAATAGATCTCAATTTCCTGCCAGACATTACGACACATCCAGTGTGTTTTTGCGAGACTTGGCAGTTCACCAAAGTAGATGCGTGTGAAACACGTTTTCTTCAACAATGTATTTTGGATAGTGCAAATCATCTGTTGCTATATAAAAAGGCTGTAAATGCATTCGGCTACTTTACTGCTGTATAACTGTATATGCTTTTAACAATTTATATTCTCTTTGGGGAACTAGTGCTTTTTTGTACTTTGGAATATAAAAAAGTTTTATGGCAATGTAAAAAAATAAAACAAAATTGGTGTAAACAGGTCACAGTATTTTGTTCTATTGTATTAATTGACAAGTTATTTCATTCAATTACACCCACAAAGGTTAGACCCACACTTCATTCGTCATCAACACCTGTTGACGGAACACCGACTATGAACACTTCCTTTGCTGAGGGAACACCTACTCAACATTTCCTACGTTCAACAATACCCGCTGAGGGAAGACCTACTCAACGTTTCCTACGTCCAACAATACCTGCTGAAGACCGACTCTGAGGACATTTTCTTGGCTGCCTTACAATTTTAAACGCAGACTGTCGATTGGTGCACGTAGGTTACATCCAACAAACTTTGACTATATAAAGGGGAATCTCTGCATAGCATATCACAAATCGTTTGACGAAAGATTGAAGCAGTCGACCCTAGAAAACGGTGATTTTAGATTTGGCAAAAGATATTCAACGTAATAGTCTCACAAATTTTTGTCACGCTCTATTGGTATTCATGATTTCCTTAACCGTTGCTATGGAGAACTCCGCAGACGTCATTGACATCAGAAGCGTCGCTTTAGAGTTGATGTTTAACCTACAATGTCACAAGAAACTGGCAGATTACGTCCAACGGCTAGGTGAGTAAATCAGTTATATACAGCCGTGTTTCGACCACTGTACGCTGTTTGGCTAAGGCAAAAAGGGCAACAGAGGGGAAAAGTGAGCGTCAGTAAGAGAACTAGAATATAGGCTAAATTCCATGACAACTGAATGATTGTTAGATGTAGAAGTTGTATAAAATTTGGAGTTTACCGAGTCGCAAATTAATCAAGACTGCAATCACAGAATGTACATGCATATAGAAAATGCAGCATGTATCATTAAACTAGCATTTCACTTGGTAACCGTTTATTTCCTTTTTTAACATCTTAAAAATATCATTACAACTCGCATTACAACTGAATGAATGCGAGGAGAAAGTAAAACGTGTGACGTCATCAGGAAGCATGGCTACCACTCAGATGTATCTGCTTCGCATCCAAGTTACCAATGCCACAAAAGAAATGTACGAGTTAGCATTAGAGAAGAAGTGGAAGAAGTGCTATGAGACAAATGAGGACGGTAAGCAGCAACACCAACCAAGAGCCAAGCGAAGGGATATCCCACAATACATCTCGAATTCCTGCCAGACATTACGACACGTCCAATTTGTGTTTGCGGGACCTAGCAGATCACGAGAGTAGATGCGTGGGAAACACGTTTTGTTCAACAATGGAACGCTGCTACATAGCAACTTGTATTCATTTTGTATACTGTATCATTAGAAACTGGATATAGTCTACATTTATACACGACTACATTTGTGCTTTTAAAAAGTTTATAGCAATACCCTCGAATGCTTTCTTGCTAATAATCAAGCGGTGAGCAGAAGAACCAATATAAGCTTGATTATATGGTTGATTACGTTTCACTATTTTGCAATATTTATAGACTCATATACCGCATGAGAAACGTGTAATTCATTGATGATGGAAAAATAAAGTGTTGAAATCAAAATTCGCTTTTCACAGTCATAATGCGCATGTGCATTGCTGTGTTACGTCAAACATACGAGTGGAAACTTGACATGTCCACACGGGGATTACCACACCTGGTTATACACTTAATAGTAATCCCTTTATGTCTAAGGTCAATAGGTAATGAGTGTGAACAAGGTTATATGGCTATATACGTAAGCCAGTTAACAGCGAAAGCTATGGTCTTGGGATATTAACGACTACAGCTGATCAAGTAACAAGCTTAGTTGTACCAGGGGGCTTATGCCACTTAAGTGTAGAATTGACGTATTCATGACATTAAGTTAATTAGCACTTCAGCCTGGGCAACCTAAAATATATGCGATCCAGGGTTTCGTGTGGATATAAATATATTGCTTACATAAAAATAAATAAATAAATATAAATTATAAATAATTATAATAAATATAAATATATATTTATTATTTATAAATATAAATAATTATATAAATATATAAGCTACCATCACCATACATAAATGTGAAGCTATCATGACTTCACAACGTTTTGACCACATTCACAACATAGGCCTACGCAGTTGTTTGGAAATGGTGGTCATGGCAGACGTTGAGTTGAGGTACATCTTTGAGTTGAAGCTGACAAAAAGCCAGGATAACGTAATAAAATACATGAAAATTCAAATTTATGCAAACGTTCTAGAAATCCTACCCTGTTGCATTAATTATGGTCTACATAGGCCTATATGGGAAATAAGCGACCTGCGGCTACATGATGTATGTAGGCCTCTTAGGCCTATAGAAAAAAAATAATCCCAGATGTATGTGTTATCAGGAATATTAAAAAATTTACTGCAAATTTAGGAAAATGAAGAAAACACAATTTTTGTTGTTGTTCTTGAACCAGCTATATGCGGATGACCGGCTGCACTTCCTGCAGACTTTTAATTCAAACTTTTATCACTATTGATTAATTAATCTTATTGATTTGTCTTCATTTACACCCAGAGGTACTCAACACAACGCACTGAAAATGTTATAAGCAAGACGGGCCGTGGACTGAATAACATGCATGACATGATACACTGGCGAAGCAGAGCGGTTGACTGGCAACAGTGTACCACGTGACCAAAATAGTCTTTCAAGATGGCGGCTTACAGGGGAGTGCGTTCTGCGGTCGGTTAATGCAAAAATGGCTTCAAAATGACTCTAAATTGCTGAACATAATTTCTACATATTAGGCAAGTGTAAATTAACCATTGAACTACTTATGTGTGCAGTCATATTGTTTGGGAATGTCGGTCTAATATACTAATCTTCCCGGAAATGGCAAAGGGGTAAACTTTGTTTACATCGGTGTTGTTGTTGCATGTGTAATCTGTATGAAAGATGTCAGATTCCAATACCGGACATTCAACCTGTATGAAAATTTATGTTTGTCCTAAATTTTACGAATTGAGAAGTTGTCCATCTAGACTTGACTTACTTAGATTTAGCGTTACAAGGCATTTATCATATAATCTCAGCTAGCCGACCATGTAAATTTAAAAGACATAGCTGGGGCACGCTTTTCTCTCATCCCTCTGTAAAAAATACTGTGGGGATGATAGTCTGAGATTGCTCTGACGTTAAGTTCGGCAAAATTTTGTTCAGTCCTACATGGCTTTAAACCTGCGTCAGGGTGCACTCCATTTAAAAAAGCTGATGCAGTAGTGTGGAAGCTTGTCACAGCGCCTGACACCGAAATTATCCATCAGATGCCTCTCCTTGACCCTAAATTTACAATCACACATGTTCCTTACCTTTTTGTCTGCTGATTTATCGCAAGCACAACATAGATAGACTGTATCTTTAGTAATGTCCAAAGCAGTAGTGGTATGACAACCGTGACACATACGTTTAATGAACTGGTTTGAGGCCATCCTTGGACAAACAAAATTTTGCCTAACCTAACGTCAGAGCAGTCTCAGACTGTGGGGGATGAGATATTTGTAATTACCATGGAATTGTATTAAAACACAATTTGTTTTTTGTTTGTTTTTTTTTTTTTCAAAATAACCATGGTCAGTCAATTTTGTGAGTGAGTGCTTTGGGTTTAACGTCGTACTCAACAATTTTTCAGTCATATACAAGCCCCCTTGTCGCAGGACGGATATTCCACCGCTCTTTTATCTAGTGCTGCTTCACTGAGAAGACTTACCGAAGGCAAGTAAGCCGCCCCGCCCGAGACATTATACTGATACGGGTCAACCAGTTGCTGCACTATCCCCTTCATGCATAACGCCAAGCGAGGAAGTTACAATTTCCTCTTTTAGAGTCTTAGGTGTGACTCGACCAAGGATTGATCCTGGATCTATTGCTCCCGATCTGTGCTATCTGGGTCGGGTCAATCAGTTTTGTCTCTCTACACCAACACACATGTGCTTTGACTGGGGAAAAATCTCTGATTGGAATATGAACTGTTTATTGGGTGTGAGGGAGGGCAATTTTTTTTTTTTTTTTAGTTAAAGCTTACATTTGCTGAATTATTTGCAAAAATTGATTTTATACACATGTATGTATGTTGACATATTTGTTTGGTAAAAAAGTCCTACTGTATCATGTGACCTGTCAGAAATGTTACGCAGCTATTGCAGGGTCACATTTACTGTAAAATGGGCTTCTGAAAACTGTGTCCCAAGAAGTTATTTAGAGTACACAAATGAAGGAGAAAACTGAGGAGGAGAATATTTGTAAAGTTGAGAAATTTCTAAACGTAAGAGGTGTCCTTTGTGCCTCGATCTGGGACATGCGGAGACAAGTGACCTTTATATTAATGTCAAGAAAGTTTGCCTAACATTTTTCACGATGATACGGTAGGACTGTATTACGTTCAATGACAAAAGAGTGCGAAATCGAAAATCTGCCATTTTCATCCATTTAAAATCTTTCTGTACTGCAGTCAGTACTGTAAAATGATTAGTTGGTGAAGACTTCTGTGAAATGATAAGTTTAATTTACTTCAACTTGGGTTAATTTGTAACAATCCAAAGAAAAAAAATGCATTTTTTTTCTTTGGATTGTTGTAAATTTAAGGTATGAAGGTTGGTTCTGAACCGCAGATCAACTGTTTGTAAGCTATACATAATTATTCAGAAACGATGTGCACTATTCAAAGAAGCTGAATTGCACTGCTTGGAATATAAATAATGAAAGTGAATTGAAGCAAATAAAACTAATTACCAGTATTTTCAAATGTCATATACTTGATGAAACTTCTGTTTATGTTTGTTTGGTTTTTATTTTTTATTTTTTCTCTGTATTATAACTTATTATTGTTGTCATGTGTTGTGAATTATTTTATTTATTTTACATTTTTTCTTTGTTCAGTAAGACATCTGCATGTGCTGTAAATAAATATCTTGTCTGGTATGTTTTAGTAGGGTGAGACAAGAGACTAAGGAAAGCATCACAGGGCAGTATGTATTACGAGGGGACTATACAAATTGTGGATCGGGGTGATGCCCCGGCCCTGGAGGTCATTGACAGGAATGCCAGATCTCTTGCTCAGAGAGCCGCAGATGAGACCCAGGAGGAACTGAAGAGGGTCTTGTCCAGGGTGGACAACGTAAGCAGTATATTTAGTGTGAATGATGTAAAAGAAAAGACAACACTAGACCAAATTTATGTATTTGTATACTTCTATAAAGTATCACACAAGAAGTTTTATTAAACAAAGCATAACTTTCTGGTTTTGTGAGGTTGCACAACTGAGATATCTCAGTTTAATGTAAGAAAAATCACACAAATCCAAAAAGTGCTGACAGGCTATCAGTTTTGTTCATTTATTAATATATTTGATTGGTGTTTTACATCGTACTCAAGAGTATTTCACTTATATGACGGGGACCAGCATCATGGTGGGTGGAAACTGGCCAGAGCCCGGGGGAAACCCACAACCATCCAGTTTGCTGGCAGACCTTCCCACATACGGTCGGAGAGGAAGCCAGCATGAGCTGGACTTGAACTCACACCGACCGCATTGGTGAGAGGCTACTTGGTCATTACGCTACGCTAGCGCGCTAACCAACCTATCAGTTTTAATCAATCAGGCGCGAGTTATTTCTATAAAGTGAGGATGAAGCTGCTTCTACTTATGTCGCCCAGATCTACTGTAGTATTTTGCCACCCTCTTCTTAGCCTAACTTAGGCTATATTGTTTGTTCTCTTTTCAGATTCTTTAAAGTAACTCAAAAATTACTCCAACAATTAGGATGTAAGTTACAGAATGCATGACGGTCGCTTTTGCCTGTTTCATGTACATGTAAATGGTATTGGGCAGGGTCTACCAGCAATCTCTTAATTTGATACACATATATTGCCAAATGTATTTTATTTTACAACATTTTTTTTTTATTTTATCCATCATTGAGTGTTCTTATGCGTAATAAAATTACGTGATGGTACTTTTTTGACTATTGCAACTTTACCTTCATTACCAGTCCTCTGGTCTAGTTATTTGCAAGAACCTTCTAAATCTGTTTGATATTTCCAGCATTTTTATGTTTGTAATTGAGCTTCATTTTCTATACTTTATTTCAGATCTATGGATCCTATGAAAGCTTTAATGCTATGGAGACCACATTAAACTCCAGCCTGGAATATGTGGATGGGATAGTGAGTCACTATGTCTTTACTTTTAGTTTAATTCATCTTTCTATTTTTGTTGCGGGGACCTCCGTGGCTCATTTGGTTAGCGCGCTAGTGCAGCGTAATGACCCATGAGCCATTCACCAATGCAGTCGCTGTGAGTTC
This sequence comes from Liolophura sinensis, assembly GCF_032854445.1. Taxonomy (NCBI): domain Eukaryota; kingdom Metazoa; phylum Mollusca; class Polyplacophora; order Chitonida; family Chitonidae; genus Liolophura; species Liolophura sinensis. Next base: position 15,348,854 of record NC_088296.1, read on the forward strand.
AAGTCCAGCTCATGCTGGCTTCCTCTCTAGCCATAAGTGGCAAGGTCTGTCAGCAACCTGCGGATGGTCGTTGGTTTCCCAGGGCTCTGCCTAGATTCCTCCCACCATAATGCGGGCCACTGTTGTATAAGTGGAATATTCTTGAGTACGGTGTAAACCACCGATGAAATAAATAAATAAAATGTTTGTTGCTGTGATATGGCTGAAATATTGTTAATGTGGCATTAAACAATAATCATTCATTCATTCTTTGTATATTTTGGTCAACATTAACTACAATATTAAAAGAGGATATATACAGAGATTTTTGACAAAAAATTTATATTTGCCAATTAAATCAAATTTTCTCTGTTCCACCAACAATAGCACAAATTACTCTCTAAATGACCTAAAATTTTACACACAAACATGCATTTTTGAAGGCAAATAAAGGTCACAAAATATTATTTTTGGTGCTGAAACTTTTCCACTAGAATATCATCCCATGTTCCAAGCATGTCGTGGGTGAAATTCATGGTCATTTAGGGTATCGCTTTTACATAAATGTCAGACTATATATGGTGTAAATATGATTGTAAAGTTAAAATACAACCTGATTTGGAAGTTTTAGGATCTTCATTACAGATTTTGAATGGTAACATGCACAGACGAGGCTGATATTTTGATACGTAATTATTTGGGCTATTCTAAAATAATAAGAAAAGAATCAACTAGATTTGTGCTGATCGATTCTTTGCCAAAAATCTCAGATATAGCCTCTTAATAATGAACACATGTAGAGTTATTGTGAACATAGATCTAGCCTCGATGGGCTTGTTTTCTTAACAGCACCGCACCATCAATCAGCTGCCTAAACTGAACATGAACGATGTGACCAAAGCTACGCAGCCATTCAAAGTGCTGTGAAAATCTTTACCCAAAGCTTTCCTCATTTATTATGTTTAGAATTTTTGATTCTAAACATATGGCGTTTTGTGGCAGAAGTTAAAGTCTTTGCCTGGGTGAGTCGTTGTTTAACCTAGTTGTTTATTTCTTTCCCTCTGTTTGCAGCAAGAGCTTGAAGAGATACTGAGGGACCACATTAAAAAGAAAAAGGTATAATTTATTTGCCCCTGCGATTGATTACAAAAGTCCATGTATAAAGGTGCTCATATTGTATCACTTTTGAAGGAGGTCTGTTAATTAAAATTGTTCCCTAACTGTGCCACTCTTGGGGTATAAAGGTGATTAAGTGTCTGTTAAGGTACCCATGTGATGTGAAAGTGGTAGAATGGAAGTGGGCTGTGTTCTAACATGTCAACTGATAAGAGGGGTGTGCCTTTCAATCATTATCTAACACAAGATGCAGGTTCGGAAATGCCCCTTGCTGGGTGCAGAATTGGTGGATTCCCAGCTTTATGCTGCTTGAGGGTTTTCTGACAATATGCAGTTTATGATGCTTGCATGGCCGTTGACCGAAGACCACTGGCCTTTCTTCCAGTAAAATGGTGTGCATGTCTGTACAGTGTACATGACCTGTGGGAAAGTTTATCAGTAACTTGCCAAAGGTTGGTGGTTTTTCCTTGACACTCTGGTTTTCTCCACCCATAAAACTGACTCTTTCGTTGGCTTGACATTAAACAACAATGAAGTAAATAAATTAATAAATGGATAAAATAGTGACTGCATCAGGTCCACATATTTTGATATTGATTGTTTTTGTTTTTCCAGTACAAACAACAGGTGACAATTTTCATTGTTGGATATCAAGACGTTTGCCATGAAAAGCTGACATTGCTGCAACAGGTGAATGAGGTAAGATATGCACAGGTATGTAGATACAGGTATGTTAAAGATATACACATGGGAAGCTGACACTGCTGTAACAGGTTAATGAGGTTAGACAAGTACAGGTATGTTAAAGATATACACATGGGGAGCTGACACTGCTGTAATAGGTTAATGAGGTAAGATATGCACAGGCATGTAGGTACAGGTATGTTAAAGATATACACATGGGAAGCTGACACTGCTGTAACAGGTTAGTGAGGTAAGACAAGTACAGGTATGTTAAAGATATACACATGGGGAGCTGACACTGCTGTAACAGGTTAGTGAGGTAAGATATGCACAGGTATGTAGGTACAGGTATGTTAAAGATATACACATGGGGAGCTGACACTGCTGTAACAGGTTAGTGAGGTAAGATATGCACAGGTATGTTAAAGACATACACATGGGGAGCTGACACTGCTGTAATAGGTTAATGAGGTAAGATATGCACAGGCATGTAGGTACAGGTATGTTAAAGATATACACATGGGAAGCTGACACTGCTGTAACAGGTTAGTGAGGTAAGACAAGTACAGGTATGTTAAAGATATACACATGGGGAGCTGACACTGCTGTAACAGGTTAGTGAGGTAAGATATGCACAGGTATGTAGGTACAGGTATGTTAAAGATATACACATGGGGAGCTGACACTGCTGTAACAGGTTAGTGAGGTAAGATATGCACAGGTATGTAAGTACAGGTGTGTTCCAGGTATGAGTCCAGTTTTTGTCTGCTTACTTCTGCTACATGTTTCATTAGATCTGCATGGTTTGAACCATGTCAACCTCTTTCGTGTCTTCAGTAAAAAGGGAGCAGGATGGGGGCCGCATGGTAATTAAGTGGCATCCCATAATTGTTGGCACTTTGCAGCCACTAGAGGGAATTTCTATCGTTCTCCTGCTCTCATACTTTGTGGGGTGTTATTCATGTTAATGTGACCTTCAGCAGATATTAAATAAAAAAAATAATAGAATAGAAAATAAAAATAAAATAGATCATTATTTTTTCTTTTTTGATAAAAATTGAAGTAAATGTATTATAAAATGAGCTTTTGTACGTGGGAGAATTTTCAAAAATAAAAAAAATTATATGCGTTGAAAAAGTATCGAGCATAAAGTTTAAAAATTGTAAGTTTTTATTTTTGTGATGTTTCGTTACACAGATGTCTGAGCTCAATGTTAGATAAGACTCACACATTCAAAAAATCTAAAACACTGCGATGTTATTTATAGTTAACTAGTTCGGTGCAAGTTTTTTTCCATAACTTGGTCGAGAATACACATGTTTCTGCTTGTATCACACTATCCTTGTTTTGGGTTTTAGCTATAATTTGTAGGGTACAAGAGATGCCAGATTAATTTTCCGGTTTCTCTGACATGACCTCAGATGATTTTCATGTTAAAAGTTGACTTATAGAAATACCAAGCAAGTCAGAAAGAAAAGATGGCTTTCACACTGGCCATTTTGGCCTGTTTCCACCCTTCTTCCAAAATAACCGTGCTTGTGTATTTGTTACCCTAATTCTTCAACCTTTTCAGTTTTTTTTTTGGACCCATTTATGTGTAATTATTCGTTACATTGTGTGTGTGTGTACACACCTTGCTTTTGTCCATTGTATGACTTAAAGAGGTGCAACTTATATTTTGAAACATTCTGAGAGAACTGTGGAGTGCAGTGAAATAATTTTATCAAGCTTACACCTTTAATGACGCAAACAAGTCATTTTTAGTGCCATTTTTATAATAATTGTATACCTAAATTTCACTGAAAAAAGTGCTTTTGTGGTTGAAAATGTGTACATTTGTACAAACGTTTTGCCCATTTTATTTCCAGTTTTTCATGACCAATGCCAAAAACTTTGAAAAGGAAAACTGGGATGATCCCACACCTGAAATTGATTTGGATGATGTTGCCTCGAAAATAGAAGACTCGTTGAATACAGCAGAGGAGCTGACTGGGCGATTGTCTGAAATTAACAAGGAGATGGTGTCCTACTTAACCAGTCATGCCTCGCACAAAGGAAGCCATAAGTAAGTCAGTTAATTCACACAGTCATCATTGCTATTCTTCAACCAGCTATTAAAGAATGCTTGAAGGGCTTGACTTTTATTGCTTAGTACAGAGTTTAGGATGTGGCTTAACATATAAATGTACAAAACAGCGTCTCATCTCTTTTGTTGAGGCGTAAAATTGGTTTAATATACAGTTTTCCTAAGGCCCCTGTGGTGATCATTCAAGTACTTCAGTAGTCTGTTGTGGTGTTGTGGTCGTCACCAATCAGAACTAACTAATATTTTATTGGGGGGAGGGGAGGGGAGGGAGCACACAAACTGAAGGGTGCTAAGCTACTCTTTTGTGTTCCCAGTATGTCCATTGATGATGTCTTTTCAGAGTATTGTCGACCATTGAAGGGAAATATGCATAAAATAGAGGGGTTGTTAACAAATATAAAATAAGTCCCAAATATCAAAAGTTTTTTTCTCATTTTTTTTTGCCATATCTTTTTTCATTTTCCTTTGAAATCCATATTCTTCATTTTATAGTGCCTTTTCATGCATTCTTTAAGGGTTTACTCCAGGGATAGTCCATATAGATGTGTGGAATGTCATGAATGGGTAATTCTTTTCGATGCTCATGATCTCATGATCATGATCTCATGCCCATGATCTCATGATCAAAGCCTTTCCTCCACTCTTTATGTTACTTTTTGTAAAGGTGTATAACCTGAAATGAAGATGTGAAATATTCTCAAACTTTGTGTAACTTCTTTAATACCATTTATTAAGGTAAAGTTTTGTAATAAAATGTGAAACTTTTATCTCTGTTCAAGTGTTTGGTGGTCACAAATCAGTGATGGCCTTCCTAGTCTGTATTTAAGCTAATAAAAGTGTACAATCTTGATACAGCTTTTAAAAATTACATTTTGTAACTGACCCCTGAAGCATTTTTCACTTATGGATAGAAGTAGTATGTGGTTACATCCAGTGGTTTTTAATTTTCAATTTTTAATAACTGAATTTCATTGTTCTGCAGAGCGAAGAAGAAGATGGAAAAATCTCTGCAGCAAGCAAAAGATGACATCAATTCACTCAGTGAGAGGTTATTGGCAGCCCAAGCAGGTAATACATCAGATCGTCTGATTGGTTAGTGTCATACAGAAAGGTGCTGTGTCATTGGTTAATAAGTTTATAGCTTATTTTAAACAGATAAATTAAACACACATCACACACACATAGAGGAGAGAATATAACCAGTTTCCAGTTAAAAGTAGTAAAATAAATACATAAATAAATAAATTTAGTGGTGTTTGACATTATAATTTCAGAGGTGGATGCCAAGGAAGAAAAGATCTCGACTTTACTGAAACAGGCTGAGGCTAAGCATATGGAGGTGCAGAGATACAAAACAGCTGCTGAAGTGGCAAAGGTTTGTATATGGTGAATTAGGTTCTAACTGACACGATATGTTATCTGCATGTCCAGTGGGGTACATGGGGTATTAACGTTGTGTAATGGCTCTGTGTGAATTTCACACCCAGGGTTTAAATGTCGATATAACCTAGCTTCTCGAGTGAGTGAGCGCTTGGGGTTTAACGTCGTACTCAACGATTTTTCAGTCATATGACGATGAACCCTAGCTTCTCGACACACAAATGAAGATTTTTTTTTGCTGTACAATACTGATGAAATAGAAAACTAGTCTTGCGTATGTAAACAAGCGTGAGGTAGGAACATTGTTGTGAGCCATGTCCACTGCAGACAGCGCTAATATGGAAGTGGGACATCACAATGATCTGCCATGGAATGGAGGACGTGTCACAAAAAATAAAACTGCGTCAAAGAATAATGACCTCAGCTGAACTCATCATCCTGATTCTGATGCAGTAATTCTGCTGTACAGAAACTTAATTTAAATCATTTTTTCTTTTTTTTGTTCAAGAATAGCTGTCAAATTTGAGAACATTCATGAGTATACAGATACAAAGTATAAGAAAAAAACATAATAGATGTAAAAATTTATTCAAAATTCTTTTCTATGTCCATGTTTGAGAAGCAAGTACTCAGTGTTAATAAATAATGCATGCTTATATATTAGCCCACAGAACTGGCAAGTATACTGTTTTATAGACTGTCTTTCCACTTATCTGAAGTGACAGCATTGGATTATCTGGGTTATCCCTGTCAGAGTTATCCCCTCTTATTTTGCTGAGTAATCTCCCTTCCTCCAACTCAGAAAAACATGAAGGATACAGAGCGGTTGCAGCAGGAGTTTGACAAGAGGGGCGTACTGCTGCAGGAGTACCAGAATAAGGTAGAAAGTTTGGGGCTGGAGTTGACGCAGACCAGCCTAAGTAAGGCCAAATCAGAAGAGAGGTTTAGTCACTCCGGACAGGACAACCTGGTAAGTGTTCAGTTCAAATTTTCCACTGATTTACTTCATGCATATGATGCTTAGGGTTAACGTCGTACTTTATCATTTTTCGGTCATATGACGACGACGAGTCATTAGGTGTGTGTAATTATATATCGTGTCTTGTTGTGGCAGGGCGAGTGCTGCTGCCACTGATATACTATGCTGAAGACATCAGACATGACACCCTAACCAGTCACATTATACTGACACCGGGCCAACCAGTCCTGTTTCCTTGCCCTCACCTCTCAGTGTTGTTTGCCAAGCCAGGCAGCAGCACGTGCCATTTTTAAAATCTTTGGTATGAACCGACCCGGGTTTGATCACGTGTCTCCCAACTTCAATACGGACCTTTGGGCATGCAGGTCAACAGAGTAACATTTGACAACATAACCCTACAAACTGTCTTGCAGTTTGACAACATGGATAAAATGAGCACACCTAAATCAGCAACTGCATGTTTGGCTAAAACAACATTATCTGACATCAGTTTTAATCATATTATGTACCTGATAAATCAGATGATTTGATCATCTAACTATCACCGCCATGATATCCGGATTGTTAAGGTCCGTTTGAAATTTGAACCATCTAAATATCATGACATAAAAATATAGAAGTGGACTAGAATCACAGCTCTACCATGTGTTTTAGTGTGATAGAGTCACATATAAAAAACACAAATATATATTTCTTCAAGAAATGCAGTGAATACTCCATGTCATTTATTAAAATTTCCCAGAAGTCAACTCCTACATTTCTGCGATAAGAAGTAAAATGTACAAATGCTGTTGCGATGACCAGTAACTGTAAAGTATGAGTACTAAATTTTGTACTTCTATATCAACCTTCAATGACCCTACAGTGCGCACTCATACGTTTATGGTGATATTTCTGTTAGCTGGTAAATGCCATTTAAAGTGCGGCTGAAAAATCAATGGTTTTTTTATTAGCGGCTTGAAATTCTGCAGGTTTTTTTTTATTTGTTCCGCTACATGCATTTTGTTTTCAGTGTGAACAGATTTGTATGGAAGCAGGGTTATAAAACTGTAATGAATGTATAATTCATACGAATTTGTAGCATTTGAAATGACTGCCATCATTCACAAATCTGAAAATCCCCAAATGTCATCACAAAAGTGAAAGATGCATCATACATGTGCACCTTCCCAAATGTCATCACAAAAATGAAAGATGCTTCATAGAGAAACATGAAATACAAAATAATAGGAGATGTAATATTGAGACAAGGACAGTTGAGAATATTTAATGTAAAAAATCTGCCCTAAAATTAGTGACTGCATTTCGTATGAGTGAAATATTTTTTGAGTATGGCATAAAACTCCAATTAAATCTATCAGATAAGTAAATTCATCTTATTGCTCATTTTTGTCTTGCAGAAGAAAATCTCAGAACTTCAACAGCTTGTTCAGGAAAAGCAAGTGGCTTTGGATGAAGCAAAGAGAGGTAAAATGTTATATTATATTTTCATAAATTAAGTTCTCAAAATTTCAGAGACATTTTGTGATTTTATTGTTCCTGGTTTTGGACAGATTGAAGAATGTTGGGGTTTACAGGGCAAATTTTTAATAAGGAAGATGTATGTTTTCTTTATATTTTAGAGAAATGCAGGATTTACAGAATTGTGATTGAATTTTAAGTTCCTAATTTATAAATTTAGCTTTGACAATATCAGTGTATATTAAGGTTTACTGTACATGTATTTCTCCTAAAGGTTAACATTTTTCTAGTGACATCTAGTGACACGTTCTCCTCGAGTTTGATTCATCCACCTACTGGGGTGGGTGGGGCTGGGGGGGTGGGGGGGGGGGGGGGGTGGGGGGGGGGGGGGGGAAGAAGTTCTTGTGAAGCCTGATTAATTCCTTACTCAGCAAAATTAACTGTTGCCATCAAAAGTATCATTTTAAGGCCTTTGTGTGCTTCTGAAAGTGTTTTTTTACACACGCTACCAATCTTTAGGTGAAACTCTGTACTTCACACTGATTCTACTGGAGCCCATTTCACAAAATTCTGTAGCTGTCTAAGGTCTGTTAGTTTTATTTAGCCGACTACCGTAAGTACCGCCGTCGTATAAGTGAAATATTCTTGAGTACGGCGTAAAACACCAATCAAATAAATAAACCGTAAGTAGGCTACGAAAACAACTGACAAGGCCATTCCACAAAAGTAATACTGTCTAAAGCTTACCACAGCCGGCCATGTGGCCGATATCCATCAGTTTGATTGGTTTAGTCAATGCTCATATTTGTTAAATTATATCCAAAATATAAATATATTATATTACTATGTATAAATAACAGGAAAAGGTGATAATGTCTCTTTCAGTTTCATTTTTGACACAGTTTGTTAACAAGCAACAATGACTCTCACACCAACAACAACGTATGCATTTCGATGGTTTGCAAGCTTTAAAAAAACACTTTTGTCTGCTGTATGAAGGTGATTTCTTCCTACTTTTGTAGAATCAATAAATTAACTTCAAAAAATGGAGCACATAACTTTGATGTTGCCTGGCCACAAACAGGGCTGGCTAGGGATTTTGGGCTAACTTTCAAAATCTAGGACAAAAAGCTACAGCCGAGGGCCAGATATTTTCTTTGTGAAACGGGTTAGACAAAATTGCTAGTCGGCCAAGTTAGCCGTCTAAGCTTAACCTTCAGACTTTTTGTGAAACAGGCCCCTGAGGCTCACAGTGAGGAGGTTTGTCCGGTACCTGACAAAGGTTGATGGTTCTCTGGGTGCTGTGGCTTTGTCAGGAGGTTTGTCCGGTATCTGACAAAGGGTGATGGTTCACCCCTAAACTTGAACTTAACTGAAATATTCTTGAGTGAAAAAATAATTGATTTCCTTGTTTGGAACGGCAGATTTAGAGAGGCTGCATGAGATGCAGATCCTGTCCTTACAGGAAGCTCACCAGGCGGAAATGGACGATCTGCAAAAGACGCACGCTGCTGAAATCCAGCAATTAATGGTAAGACACGTCAGTACACATATGGCCTTTTGTGAATGAATATGTGATTTCGTTGGTGCATATTGACAACCAGTACTAGGCGACGTCCCTTTGGTGCATACGTGATGTCGTATCTGTGCAGTGAACTTAGACAGATATGTTTAGATACAAATTTATAATATTGTGTTAAATTTTGTATGGGACAATATTTCATTACCAGTACACCTTTGAATTTCATTACCAGTACACCTTTGGATTTCAGTGGCGTTGTGTTTCATCTTTAACTTGCAGATGTACTCTGTGATTTTTTTATCTAACGTAGTCAAATCACCGTAACTCTGAACCTTAGTTACCTTTTTATTTCGCCCATTTTCCTTTTCGCCCCCATGTTAGTTTCATGTATTTATGACGTTCCAAAACATTGACCAAATCGTTATCGCCAGGCCTATGAGGTTGCAACATTGCAAAAATTACTTTGCAATCCATGTACATGTACAGAGTTATTTTGTCATTTTGTTTCAGCTTTATATTCCTATTGGTATACATCTGTAGAATCCGCCTATAAACTTCTGTTGTTAAGTTGTTTTATTGTTAATAATTATCTAATAATTATGATGAAAATATAACAACATCTTTTTATTTCAGAAAAGTGTTTATGAACATTGGTACGAAACTGTAATTACATGCTTTAGTTTGTTGACTTTTGCTCTGAAGTACATTTAGTACAGTCACTGGTGTTGGCTGAGAACCAAACAGTGATATAGATGTATATCACCAAGCAGATAGGTAATAAGATGAAAGTGACCGCATAAGATTGATTTCCTGTGTGCAGTGTTTGGAGTATTCTCTATGTAAAAACGAAAAAAGAATATACTATGATAGGAAATGGAACTGTCTGACGTATGTTGTAGAGATATAAAGTGTTCTTAGCTAAGGGCTATTGAAGTGTGCTTCATGAAACCAGCCCCTGTACTCTAGAAATGTGAATGAGTGAAAGCATTGTTTTGGATTTTAAAGTAACAGGGAGTGGAATTTTGTATGTAGAGTAATAAACTTGTGGTACCAGGCATTTAGCTTTCACATTTGCTGTGGTAACATCATGAACATGTGGTAAAGACCTGTGATTGATGGACACCGTATAGTGGAGGTGTGTCAGGAAGTGCATGCATTCCAGGTTCTGGCCAGCATTAACAAGCGTGTTCTTGAGCGCTTGTGTAAAATTGTATATGATTATTATTATTATTATTATTATTATTATTATTATTATTGTGGCCGAGGTTGTTAGCATGCCAGCAAGGCGCAATGACCCAGGAACCCCTCACCAGTGCAGTCGCTGTGAGTTCAAATCCAGCTGATGCTGGCTTCCTCTCCAGCCATAAATGGGAGGTATGGCAACAACCTATGGATGGCTTTGGGTTTCCTGCAGGTTTTGCCCTTTTTCATCCCACCGTAATGCTAATTGAAATATTATGTTAAAACACCAATCAAAAAAATAAATAAGTACATAAATATAAATGTAATTGCATTTATCTGACTTTGATATTATAATTATAATGTTTTTTACGTTGATTCTCATAAGCCTTCTTGTGAGAAGGTGTATCAGTTAGCTTCAATTTTCAGATTTTACAGAAAATTTCACGATGTAAAGTGTTCTTTAATTTAACAAATATGTGATTTTTTGTGACATTTAGCCTGGAGAGAAGCCATGCACTAAGATTTGTCTGCAGTGTAAACACTCAGGAATGCATCAGTATTACACATAGTAGCTTACTTAAAATAAAACATATATTTATTTATTTATTTGATTGGTGTTTTACACTGTACTCAAGAATATTTCACTTATATGACGGCGGCCAGCATTATGGTGGGAGAAAACCAGGCATAGCCCAGGGGAAACCCATGACCATCCGCAGGTTGTTGGCAGACAAAATACAATATATAAATGAGTTGGTGAGACAGGGTAAAGCAAATATAAACATAGCCTTTTTTCTGAAGTTTTGTGTTTTATCATATTGACAAATTTTGTATTTTCTCACATTCCATATTTACTATACAGATTCCATATTTACTGTATTCTTTATTGTACAGAGTTTATACACTGCATGTTTATTTAATAGAAGCCCTTTATTAATCAGAGCTAGGCAAACAACAGAGCATAAACTTAGACAGAATTAATGAACAAGCACATACATGATAGTGGTGGCAGTATATCAAAATTAATACAGCCTATATGTATATGTTGTTAAGTAGACCATTCGGAGCAGACAAGCTATGGCCTTTCATCAAAGCAAAGTATTTCTGTCATCTGTGGTAAATGATCTGTGGTATTCCTGAGCGCTAAAATTGGGTGACCTTGTTAGTGATTAGGTTTACGAATGAGCCAAGGCATATAAAGACCTCAACACAGGGTTAAATGACCCCGAAAATGCTGAAAATATAGCTGGTGACAGGTGAGCCCTGGTTTCCATTGGATACCAGACCTTTGTAAACATGTGGATCGTATGTCATCTTTGTTTGAGGTTTGTTGAATGGTTGGGGCGTACAGATCTCCTACAGTCGTTGCTGTTCCTGGTAATTGGTGGCCTAGAGTGGTGTCTTAGTTTTGGGATACACAGTCTGTTCATATTGAGGGCATATCATAATTCCCCAAAAACACCATTCTCAAAGCTCTGTAGTTAACAAACATTTACCTGTCCAAGTCATATAGTAACTCATATAATAAGTCAGTTTTTCATCGACGGGATTTGTTTAAACTTTGAAAACAAAGAGAAAAAAAAGGTTTTATTTATAAGTTTAACTATAGCTTAGATTTTGCATCATTTAAAGTGTACATGACTTGTATGTATGTTACAGCTGTTTGTATACAGCTTTGGCAGTTGACAGGAATTTACTCCAGGTACTCTGGTTCAACTCTCCCATGCCTCCGTGACTTAGGTGGTTAGCGTGCTAGCGCAGCGTAATAACTCAGGAGTCTCTCACCAATGCGGTCGCTGTGAGTTCAAGTCCAGCTCATGCTGGCTTCCTCTCTGGCTGCATGTGGGAAGGCCTGTCAGCAACCTGCGGATGGTTGTGCATTTCTCCCGGGCTGTGCCGGGTTTCCACCCACCATAATGCTGGCCGCCGTCGTGTAATTGAAATATTCTTGAGTACAGCGTAAAACACCAATCAAATAAATAAATAAATTAGCACTTGTCCCTCTTTTGATATAAGTATAAAGCATTACTGTCAGATATGTATTTTGTTTTGTCTCTACTTGGTTCCTTACCTCTGTGTTTGTGTTTTGTTGGAAACATGCATGTAGAGAGAAATTTAGCCTCCAGATAGAGCTCTATGTATCTGAACTTTGTCTGCTCTCAATCATGAAGCTTGGGAGGTTATATTAACCTGAAGGTTAGAAGCCATACGTGTACAGTCATGAAACTTGGGTGGCTATATGAACCTGAAGGTTAGAAGCCATACGTGTGCAATCATGAAGCTGGGGTGGCTATATGAACCTGAAGGTTAGAAGCCATACGTGTGCAATCATGAAGCTTGGGTGGCTATATGAACCTGAAGGTGAGAGGCCATACATGTACAATCATGAAGCTTGGGTGGCTATATGAACCTGAAGGTTAGAAGCCATACTTGTGCAATAATGAAGCTTGGGTGGCTATATGAACCTGAAGGTTAGAAGCCAAACATGTACAGTCATGAAGCTTGTGTGCCTATATGAACCTGAAGGTTAGAGGCCATACGTGTGCAGTCATGAAGCTTGGGTGGCTATATGAACCTGAAGGTTAGAAGCCATACGTGTACAGTCATGAAGCTTGGGTGGCTATGTGAACCTGAAGGTTAGAAGCCATACGTGTGCAACCATGAAGCTTGGGTGGCTATTTGAACCTGAAGGTTAGAAGCCATACGTGTGCAATCATGAAGCTTGGGTGGCTATATGAACCTGAAGGTTAGAAGCCATACGTGTACAATCATGAAGCTTGGGTGCCTATATGAACCTGAAGGTTAGAAGCCATACGTGTGCAATCATGAGGCTTGGGTGGCTATATGAACCTGAAGGTTAGAAGCCATACGTGTACAGTCATGAAGCTTGGGTGGCTATTTGAACCTGAAGGTTAGAAGCCGTACATGTACAATCTTGAAGCTTGGGTGGCTATATGAACCTGAAGGTTAAAAGCCATACATGTGCAATCATGAAGCTTGGGTGGCCATGTGAACCTGAAGGTTGGAAGCCATACGTGTACAATCATGAAGCTTGGGTGCGTATATGAACCTGAAGGTTAGAAGCCATACGTGTGCAATCATGAAGCTTGCTTGCCTATGTGAACCTGAAGGTTGGAAGCCATACGTGTGCAATCATGAAGCTTGTGTGCCTATATGAACCTGAAGGTTAGAAGCCATACATGTACAATCGTGAAGCTTGGGTGCCTATATGAACCTGAAGGTTAGAAGCCATACGTGTGCAATGATGAAGCTTGGGTGGCTATGTGGACCTAAAGATTGGAAGCCATACGTGTATAATCATGAAGCTTGGGTGTCTATATGAACCTGAAGGTTAGAAGCCATACGTTTGCAATCATGAAGCTTGCGTGCATATATGAACCTGAAGGTTGGAAGCCATACGTGTGCAATCATGAAGCTTGGGTGGCTATATGAACCTGAAGGTTAGAAGCCATACATGTACAATCATAAAGCTTGCGTGCGTATATGAAGCTGAAGGTGAGAGGCTATACATGTACAATCATGAAGCTTGGGTGGCTATATGAACCTGAAGGTGAGAGGCTATACGTGTACAATCATGAAGCTTGGGTGCCTATATGAACCTGAAGGTTAGAAGCTATACGTGTACAATCATGAAGCTTGGGTGGTTATATTAACCTGAAGGTTGGAGGCCATACTTGTGCAATCATGAAGCTTGGGTGGCTATATGAACCTGAAGGTTAGAAGCCATACGCGTGCAATCATGAATCTTGGGTGGCTATATGAACCTGAAGGTTAGAGGCCATACTTGTGCAATCATGAAGCTTGGGTGGCTATATGAACCTGAAGGTTAGAGGCCATACTTGTGCAATCATGAAGCTTGGGTGGCTATATGAACCTGAAGGTTAGAGGCCATACGTGTGCAATCATGAAGCTTGGGTGGCTATGTGAACCTGAAGGTTAGAAGCCATACGTGTACAATCATGAAGCTTGGGTGGCTATATGAACCTGAAGGTTAGAAGCCATCCATGTACAATCATGAAGCTTGGGTGGCTATATGAACCTGAAGGTTAGAAGCCATACGTGTACAATCATGAAGCTTGGGTGCCTATATGAACCTGAAGGTTAGAAGCCAAACATGTACAATCATGAAGCTTGGGTGCCTATATGAACATGAAGGTTAGAAGCCATACGTGTACAATCATGAAGCTTGGGTGGCAATATGAACCTGAAAGTTGGAAGCCATACGTGTACAATCATGAAGCTTGGGTGGCTATATGAACCTGAAGGTTGGAAGCCATAAGTGTACAATCATGCATATGACCTAATATTTCGTCCATGACTATTTAAAATTAAATGTAGTTATTTGCCTGGTAATGAGAGTTCTGTTGATCTTAGAAATGTGTTTGGGGGTTTGTTTGGGCAGTAGATAGCATGATATCCTACTGTAAGTAAGTTTCTGCACAGAAAGCATTGGTTATGACCTTGACCTTATTTGAGTCTAAAAAGTGCACCTTTATTCTGGCAAATATTTTGAGCAGTGTAATAAGCTGTATAACGCACTCTGTGATCTGTGTAATTTTAGACAGGTAATACCACCAGGTCTTACAATCAGCTAATTAGGCCAGGTGTGGGACCTCTGTGGTTTTTGTCACCAGGTTTCTCATTGGTCCTTTGTGTTTACACGGTGATTTTGGCAGAGCTACTCAGGCTGTTATGCGTGGCTGTGAAAAACTCTGGTACCTTTTTTTTTTTTTTTTTTATTCAAAGGCTTCAGTCAATCACCATGGATCCATTGTGATTGTTTGTATACTTGGCTGGACTATAATCTAACAGAGTAATAGGCTTTTGGTGTATGAACTAGCTTACAGGCTGTGAGATATTCTTGTGAGGGCCGTAACTGTGACATGTACATGTGTGTTTGTCCATCGTCCAAAGTTAGCGGTTCATCCGTACTGAAATCGTGTTGTAAGAGTTGTAGCAATTATAGACATGGATACCCTAGTATGTGTGAAGACTCATGCTTTAGTTGTTTGATTAGTTGTTTGAGGCATGTTGGGAGCAGTTTAGTGGTGCTGGTGTGAGATATATGCACTTCCATTAATAGAACAACGGCCATATGAACCGTGTCCATCTGTCTATGGGCGCATGATCTACTGGACTTAATGTGCCATCTTAATTTGTTGGTGATTCCGACCAGATTGAGGCATTTGGACAAGTTCCCTGTGGATTTACCATTTTCTAGTGTCTTCACAGAGAGTTTCAAACAGAAGATTTTGAAATTCTTGGATATGACTTATACAAGCAGTTTTCTGGCAGTTTATGTGTTTGTATAACAGTTTGTATGAGAGTTTGTATGAGAGTTTTTGTAAGAGTTTGTATAACAGTTTGTGTGACAGTTTGTATGACAGTTTGTATAACAGTTTGTGTGACAGTTTGTATGACAGTTTGTATGAGAGTTTGTGTAACAGTTTGTGTGACAGTTTGTATGACAGTTTGTATAACAGTTTGTATGTTCATGCAGGGACAGGCTTGCATGTTTAAATGGCATCTTTCATCTCCAACAATATCAGGCATTAATGGCTAATAGGTATCAAAAATGTTATAAGATTAGGAAGTTTAAATGTTCTGGTGAGAAAATATTAAAGTAAGTGTTCATCAGGGAATCAAATAATGGGAATCAAATAATGGGAATATATGAAAAGCATGTAGTATGAAACTATCTGTTTAACAAGTCATTAAATAATGCAGATTGATTGGATCGTCTTAGAAAAAAATAATACATTGTGTCTGATTAACCAGTGTTTTGAATTATTCTGAGGACGGCTGGAGGGGAGGGAGGGGTAGAGAAATACTCTGCACAGTTTTGTGAAGCTTACATCTTTAATGACACAAACTATTTTTACCATCATTTTCATAATAATTATCTGCAGAAATCCCACAGAAAAAAAGGGCTTTCACGGCTGAGAAGGTTGAAGATTTACATGGTGATAATGTCCTCAGCTCTTTTATCTCATAATGTTTGTGCCCATTTAACTGAGTTCAGCGCAGATTTATACAGTTTAGAATTTCATTTGCAACATTTTGCAGTTCAGCTGCTGAGGGTCTGAGATGTGATTTTGACTGCAAATTTGTAATAACTAATTCTAAAATAATATTTATTTATATACAGGCATATATTTGATTAGTATCTAACACGAAATGCTGTGGCTGTGAGTTCAAGTCCAGCTCATGCTGGCTTCCTCTCTGGCCGTATGGGGGAACGTCTGTCAGCAACCTGTGCATGGTCGTGTGTTTACCCTGGGCTCTGTCAGGTTTCCTCCCACCATAATGCTGACCGCCGTCATATAAGTGAAATATTCTTGAGAACTGCGTAAAACACCAGTCAAATAAATAAATAAATAATTCTAACACCATACAGTTAGGCATAAAGAATGTTTCACTTATAGGATGATGGTCACCGGGTTTATGAGCAAAGGAAATGATCAAGTTGCCAGCTAGTCAAATGATAGAAGAGAGTGTTTATTTGTACTGAGTGGTGAACTGTATATAATTGACATTGAAGTCATGTTTGCTTTGAAATTATGGAAGCCATTTGACAGCCAAATGTAAAAGCTGTCATCATGCTGTCTGACATGTCGTGCTGTGTGTACTCAGGTTGTTGACACTGCTCTTTATGAAGTTATTAGCATTGCTTGATTTTCCTGATTGCGCTCATTAAACACTTGAACTGAATACACACTCATTTATTTGTTTAGCTTGCGATTCGTGGAACTATTATTAAAGTTCTTCAGAGTTGGTCTGAAGATTATGAAGAGAAAGTGCACATTTTGTTAGTCAGTGTTTGTTATGAGGATAGTGCAAGTATATAGCGTCCATTGGTTCTCATGCCTGCTGGCCTCTTTCACAAGACTACAATTTTTTCGTAACCTTTTCGGTAAGAGAGGTTTTCTCGGTAATAAGCAACCATAAGACAACATGGTTTATAATAAATGTTATGAAAGATTAGTTTACAAAGTTTTGTGAAATTGTTCCCAGGGTTCTAACCTAGCACTGTACATGTAGAGCATGAGTGTAAGAGCGGAGTGAAAGTACTGTACATCTTCAACATTTTCACATGTTTGTTAAGGTGTTTATTCAGGCTTATTTTGAAGACATTATTCTGTCTTGACTGATAACATTATCCTTCTGATGAATCCCTGAAACTGGTCAATCTAACCACTGTAGTTTTGTTTCCAAAATCAAATTAAAAATGTGCTGAAATTGTACTGAAAGTTGCCCTTTTATGTGTGAAAAGGCTGAGGAGTTGAGGATACCTGCAGTTCGAAAAATGTTACAAAAATAACAAACCTGTCTAATTTCTGTTTCATGCCAGCTAAAGGTTTCATTTGACATTTGTATTCATGTACTTCATTTTAATAGTCATTGCTTTGCTTTTCACATTAGTAACATCTGTATTATTCTACATTGTACTCACCGGTCTGAAGGTCCTGTCACTTCTTCTCTGTCTACCTTTCTTACTGATGTTTCCTTTATGTTTCATTTTGTCACAATAAACAAATTCACATCACAGGGGGAATCCCCATGAAATCCCCATTGGTACATGGATGCATGTGTAACATTTTGTCATGTCACTGGTGAACATTGCTGCATCCAATGAATAGACAATCCTGGGTCACATAGCCAGTTAAAAATCTTCGAACACTTTCCTCACCAAATATCATCGTCCACACTGGTCCTTGAACTTTGAAAAAACTATATATACTTTTAAGGAAAAGTCCTTGAAAGTGTTTGATTTATCGGTGTTAAATATTGTATTGCATTATTTATGTGTGAAATGGACAGATAAATCAGGTACCAAATTAGCACCAATTAATTTCCACATCGAGGTCTGTGCTTACTGAATGGTACTTGAAATTCCTCGAAAACCATTTTCCTTCAAGGGTGGAGAGCCCTGTAGAATTCCTAATCACTGTGACACACAAGGATTTACACGTACCATGAAACACCAAGCGGAGGTTACACTGGTGTACCATCTGTGCTGAACCCTTTGATTCCCTCCATGGAAATTAAAGTGTTTAAAAAAGTTGGAAATTCTTGGAAATTCCTAAAGCTCACAAGCTGCAGTTCTGTAATGCTTTGGTTTAAGTTGCAGACCATCACATGCAATGATATATCTTCAAATTTCTTATAAGTATCAAATATATAGTCTGATTTAAGACATGTCTGTATTGAGCGACGTGTGAGGGCTTTTACCACTTTCGTAAGTGTCTTTGGTATGGTATTGGTTTTAATACTCTATATGCTGAATATATTGTGTCTGCATATTCAGCTACTTTGGGTGCTCAGGACAATCTCTTA
Source organism: Liolophura sinensis (assembly GCF_032854445.1). Lineage (NCBI taxonomy): Eukaryota > Metazoa > Mollusca > Polyplacophora > Chitonida > Chitonidae > Liolophura > Liolophura sinensis. The sequence continues at coordinate 15,367,601 of NC_088296.1, forward strand.
TTTAAAAGTCTTCAAAGCAAGCATTGTATGTATTATGCCAGTCCAGTGGACAGATAGTGAACAGAATTTAATTATGGCATGTCCAACTCAGCCCTAACAACAATAGCCACAAGGAAGTTCTTAGCTGATAGAAATTTTTAAGGCCAAGCATAAAATATCATTGTTTCCATCTACCACAAACATGACAGAGACAGTATCAAGATAGCATGAGTTGAAATGTTTTCTTGTTTTAACCACTTAGTTTCTGCTGGCAGAATGTACATGAAGATTATATGTACACCTTGGAAAAAAAAATATTGCACTTCTCAATAGACTTATAAGTTCAACAACATGAGGGTGAGTGGCACAATATATTTTTAGAATTCCGAGTCTCCAGTTTTAGAATGTGAAATTTACCTGGATATCTGTGAACAGTAGACCCCTTGGTGAGGCACAAATTTTTGAGTTGTTATGAATGGCATAAAACAGCATTCAGTAATAAATGAATGTTAAAGTAAATCGAAACACCATTCAGTGATAAATAAATATTAAAGTAAATCAGATATGTTTCTGAGTGGCCTGAAATTTGATGGACTGAACTGTCAAGAACGGTGTAGTAATATAAACCCATGGGAAACATTTTATTAGCATTAATTAATGGATTGCTGAAGGTGAAGGTCATATGAAAGCTACTTGACTTAATGTACAGCTAAACACTTGACTGTAGGCTTTGAACGTTCCTTTACCTGGAAGAATGAAAGGGACCTTCTTTTGTGTTGACAATAGTTTATAATACATGGTACGGTGATAGAGTAAACAGCACTGTTAGAATAACAATAGAATGTCTGGGAAGATTTCAGTCTTTGATCTTATTGTCGTATGGAAATGGTGTATTTGGATCTTGGAATTGGAGTAGCTGTACACAAAGGACAATTTGAAGTCAAGAGGAGCTTAATTCTATGGGTAAAGTAATTTTGATGCCCATGGAAAAAAATGATTGACGTTTTATACCATTTTAAATTTGTAAGCCCTGACATGTCTGAGGAAATTAAGTGAGTACATTAGGATGAGAGAGAATTTAATATACAGTTGTGTAAGTTATGGAACATGGCCTGTTTGTTCAAAACTAGATTAAAACTTAATACTAAATTTAACTTTAAGCTAAGTGTCATAAATTTTGTACTTAGCCCCCCCCCCCCCCCTCAAAAAAAAGGTGTACCAGTGTATTAAATATTGACTAAAACTGCTGTTGTTTTACTTTGACTTTGGAGAACAGCTTTGACTGTTGTGTTTGGCTAAAATTTTAAATATAAAATATGCCTTAAAACCAGTATTAGCTAGTATACTTTTGAACGACTTGGCTCAGAAAATCGTGGGTTAAAATACATACATGCATAATGCGTAGAAATCTTTGTGTAAACTAATAAATTTTAAAAAACACACAAAAAACACAGGTACATTAACAACATGCATGCTTTGTGCGGAATTTTTTGTATGTCGTTTCCATATTTGGGTGCAATCATGTAAAATTGTGTATAGTTTAATTGTGCAGCCATATCTAGTGTAGTTTGATGAAAGCTTATAATTGCTGGCTAAATTTTATATGCCAGGCACATGTATGTGTGGACACCTTCTGCAATTTTAAGGTTAGCTGCACATACATTGAAAGTACATACGCATGTATGTATTTATGAAAGGTTTATAGAGCTAAAAGGTGAACATTTGAATATCACGAACTTCCAGCTTGAGGTATGATTGTATTATTCTCAAGTCAGTGGAGAATACAAGTGGTTCCTGTCCACAACTTCATTTATTTATTTGATTGGCATTTTATGTTGTACTCAAGAATATTTCACTTGTTTGAAGTGTATGAATAAAGGTGAATAAAGAGTGAATATATGTCCTTATATAAAAATGGACAATAACGACTTATGGAGTGATAGGGACATCTTGAAATTTGGCCCCAAAGTTTGAAAGAGCTGATTCTGTTGTTTTGTGTTAAACTTTTCATCAGTGAGGGATTTTAAGGATCAAAACCCAGGTTTGGTCATACCAAAAACTTAAAAGTGATACTTGTTTCTGTCTCGCGTGCCACTCAGCACTGAGTGACTAGAGCAAAGAAATAGGACTGAATGGCCCGTTTCAGTATAAGGTGACTGGGTGGGGTGTCATGTCTGGTGTCTTCAGCATAATACTTTAGCGTCAGCAGCACTTTGGTGGCATGGATTTGCTCTGCCCCCCAAAAGACACCGTATATGTACACGCACCTAATGACACCTGGTCGTCATGTGAACGACAAATTGTTACATGTAAGTACGGTGTTAAGCCCCAATCTTTTATTCATTCTAACCATTCTGTGCACGCATTATAGTGATGTCCCGTTTAAACTTTGACAGCGCTTATTGGATCCAGGTGCTTATATGGTACAGGTAACTGTAAATGTCCAATGAAGTGTGAGAAGAACATGCCTTTAATATAGAATTGGTTTTTAAACATGTACTTTAACATGCAGGTATAGTAAGCGCATGATGTGTTATTAATGCCGCAAGCAGCTATTATATACATGTAGTTACACAGTTTGCAGGAGCTAACATGCATATATTGCACACCTGGCCTTTGATGTCTTATTATTGACAGGCAGAGGTGTGAAAAGTAACACTTCAAAGTCTAGAGTACTTTGTGATCAGTGGATGTAAAAGTGTAGTATTTTATGAACAATATCAGCACATAAAAAGACATGAACTTGATGATAGGAGATTATAACTCCTTTAATTAAAGAATTAATCATAGAGTCAAATGCTAGTGAATTGACACCTAATCAAAAAAATCTGACTGCATATTCAGGCATGCGTGGGGTGCTTCAGAAGTTAGTGGTGTCTGATGTCAAGTTCATCACGATTGATCCTTTCTTACATATATGTACTTGGTGTGTAAGAAGTAGGTGTAAGAAATTCTTAAGACAATCTGAAAGAAAGATATGACTGGGTGATAGCTTAGGTACCACTGAGAGTGTCCCAATAATGTTTAATGTTGAAGGGGAAAGATGCAGGTTGAAAATGAAAATTGGTAAAAAGAAAGTGACATGGAAGGTATTATATAAGGTATGTATCAGTGTATATATGCAAATATTTCCAGGTACAAATAGTTTACCACATGTCCATGTGTATCTTTCAGTGATTGCAGGCACGTGTACATGTATGTGGCATGACATCCTAAAATTCAAAAAAAAAAAAGCACCATATGTGCCGTCCATCTCATGTATGAAGCTAATATTTCTAATTCTTTCATGTTTTTCCATGTCATCCAAACATGCCACATCCATCTCTCCATCTCATCCAAACATGCCACATCCATCTCATCCAAACATATCACATCCAACTCTCCATCTCATCCAAACATGCCACATCCAACTCTCCATCTCATCCAAACATGCCACATCCAACTCTCCATCTGATCTAAACATGCCACATCCAACTCTCCATCTGATCTAAACATGTCACATCCATCTCATCCAAACATGCCACATCCAACTCTCCATCTCATCCAAACATGCCACATCCATCTCTTCCAAACATGCCACATCCAACTCTCCATCTCATCCAAACATGCCACATCCATCTCATCCAAACATGCCACATCCATCTCATCCAAACATGCCACATCCAACTCTCCATCTCATCCAAACATGCCACATCCATCTCTTCCAAACATGCCACATCCAACTCTCCATCTCATCTAAACATGCCACATCCATCTCATCCAAACATGCCACATCCATCTCTTCCAAACATGCCACATCCAACTCTCCATCTCATCTAAACATGCCACATCCATCTCATCCAAACATTTTCCATGCACCTTGTGAATCTGTTCAATGGAGGACAAAGTTGAGGACCCTATATAGGATACAAAGATTTTGGTGAATTACCAGGTGATGGGCTGATATCAATGAGAGAAGTGATAGTAAACCTCAATGTGTGCCAACATGATGAGATTGAGGGAGTAAGGATTACCTGCTGCTGCATATCTCTAATAACTCAAAGACATGGCAGTTACGAAGGTGTCATGAAGTGCTGCCTTATGAAGTAACATATGGTGATGAACTGGTGTCTTGAAAGCTAGTACACAGTTAAGCGGCACAGCTATATTTAGGCCTGCTGAGGTGACATAATTGTTGTATATGAGACCTGTACACTGCTAAAGCTGTTTATCAAAAAGACATCGAGTCATAATGCTGTCAATGGAGGCCGTCCAGTGCGTGGATTTAAGACTGGCGATTGATAACACAGCTCATGTGTACAACCACAACAACGCTCAGCAGTCAGGCACAGCAAAGGTGAGGCTTTCAGGAGACGTAAATATTGTGTGCCGACTTTAAACTATGTACTGTAATTCTTCAACCTATTCTCATGTTAACAAGGCGTTTATTAAGCATATGCTGAAGGCATTATTCTGTGTTGACTCATAAAATTATACTTTTTATGAAGCCCTGATATTGGCCAACTGAACAAATGTAAATATGTCTCCAAAATCGAATGAAAAAAGTGCATAAACTGCACTGAAAGTTGCACTTTCATATGCGAAACAGTTGAGGAGTTAGGGTTCTGTATATAGTTGTGCTATATGTACACTGTACATTGTTGTATTCATGCATGCATGTATTACACAGGCACTGTAATTCTTTAACCTTTTCACATGTTTACCAAGTGTTTATTCAGGCATATTCTGAAGGCATCATTCTGTGTTGACTGATGAAATTATAAATTATTAAAATCCTGAAATTGGCCAATCCAACCAATGCAGTTTTGTCTCCAAAATTACATTAAAAATGTGCATAAATTGCACTAAAAGCTGCTCTTTCATATGCAAATAGGTTGGGGAATTAGAGTACACTTCATGCATGTACTATACAGTACAGATTGCTGACATTTATAACTTGATACATTGATACTTTTTTTGTTTATTTTTTATCAGCAAATGTTCTAACAGTCAATCTGTATAACAGAATGGTGATCACTTGATGTAAACTAGTGGAAAGTTAGATGTAAATTGAAAACTGGTGAATGCCTTGAAATGTCCTTTGCTTTTTCACCATCTTAATACACGCCCTACAGCAGTCTGATAAGTTGGCAGATAGTCCATGTATTTATAGGTGATTTAGAGGTATAGCACTAAAATTTATTTATTTATTTATTTTGATAAGTGTTTGAAAGCTATATTTATGTGTCATTCTACCAGACTGAAATGTTAATCCAGCTTGATAATTCTGGATGTTTAAATACTGGTATATAGTCTAATTAAACTGAAGATCTTGTGCCAGGATGGAAATGTAAATTTCATATTAGTTAGTGTTGTTTACAGAAATTTAAGGTAAAACCTAAACGCTGTCAGCTTCCGTTGGCCATGGGCTTCCCCCACGCTAATTGCAGGCTGCATGCCATTGTGTAATGTGAAATACTTTTAAGTATACGATGTAAAACTCCAATCCAAAAAAATACAGATTTCTCCGAAGAGGGACAGATATGCTTTCAGTGAGTTACATCATTTTGAAAGCTTCTTTATTTTTTTATTTATTTTTTTTTTGAGCAAAATTATTTTTAATATTTTGGGATTTAAAAATTCACCAAATCACCAGGTTTACTTGAAACCCAGATTTGTTCACCATAGCACCACAAAGGGGTCATCATGTAATGATGGCGTGTATAATCACCATAACACCACAAAGGTGTCATAATGTAATGATGCCGTGTATAATCACCATAACACCACAAAGGTGTCATTATGTAACGACGGCATATATAACCACGGTGGCACCACATACTGACGGCATACATATGCCATCTTGGCACTTGCTAGCGTGCAATATTTTAACCACTTTGAGAAATACATCCCAGGTTTCCCTGCTCTTGGGGTCTAGGTGACAATAAGATGGGTTGACGATGCTAATTATATGTCTGCTTGTGAAATGAAGTCGTTCGTTGAAGACCAGGGCCCATATTTATCAACAGTCTTAAGACTAAGTCAAAAATTCAAACACAACTACAAATAAAATGCTTCACTCTTTGTACACAGATTCATTACTGCAAAACAATATACTACCAGCAGTTTGAGTCTTTTGCTGGTCTGAATTTATGTTTTTAAAAGAATTAAAAACTTTTATGACTTAAGTCTTAAGCTCCTTGATAAATACGACCCCTGGTCTCGCACTAAATTGGTGTGCATAACCGTGCGTCATATTACAGGAATGGTTCTTCAGTAATTTGCCAGCGGTCGGTGGTTTACCCTTAGCTCTCTGGTTTCCTCCACCAGTTAAACTGACAACCATCATATATTATATAAAGTGATTAACCCTTGAGCATTGTGTAAAACTGTGTTTTACACAAGTAATTGTGTTTTACTTCAATCCGCTTTTAAATTTGCAGCTGAATACCAGTCTGTGATCGGTTGTGTGTTCATTTTATATTTTTGCAGAAAGAATTGAAAAACTGTAAAGAGAAACTTGTTCAAGACACCAGTACACATGTACATGTAGGTCCCTTTGACAGTTAGTCATTGGTTCGGTTTCCTTGCATGGATTTGTTTCTTCTAATCGACGCATGTTATTTTGTATTGTATTAAAAGTACACATATCACTATGGATTCCACTGTTTCCCTTATTATTCACATTTTTTGTTGTTTTGTACACTCTCCAGTGTTTTGATAATTGAATCTTGGGATTTTATTTACATAAATGTATGATTTTAATAAATAAATGTTTTTTTTTTTCTCTCCTTTTTTCAAGAAGTGTCCATTTGAATATGCAGTTTACAACATGTTTGAGTTCATTAAGTACCACAGTGGTTTTATAACAGAACGATGCCTATCATTTCTTGTTGTCTTATCTCCTGGCAAACATAAATTTGTAATAGCATACTGGTCAGTTCCCAGTTAATGTTAGACACTATGGCTAAATCTCTGCTGGTCCCAACCTAATTCAGACTGTAAAACATCTTTGCTCACTACAACTAATATAGGTCCTTAATTGACCAATGAGTTTGCTTGCTAAGATCATGCCATAGGCTACTATGTCTATACTGTATTGAAGTTAAGTTTGGTTGGTTGTTCAGATCATGCCGTAGGCTACTTTGGCTATACTGTATTGAAGTTAAGTTTGGTTGTTCAGATCATGCCACAGGCTACTATGACTATACTGTATTGAAGTTTAGTTTGGTTGAATTTCTTGCATGGATTTGTTCTCACTGTTTTATTTTTTCTTTATATAAATTAATCTGCATGTGATACTGTTTTAATTGTATTTTAAGCTCATTAAAATGAGCTTTGCAAAATGGTGGCCAGTGGTATGAACCTTAGAGTCACCTGACTTGTAGTTGTTCCTGTATATTACACATTTGATGTCACTTTCAAAAGCTCCACAGAAATCTGGATGAAGGAGTATTGTAATTGCAAGATAACAATGGTGGTCCCATAATTGACATGATAGTATATAAAGATAATAACACGTAAAGGAATTTTTAAATCGCTGAATTTGCAGCCGCGAACATAATAATTAATCTTAATTTTTATACGTGCTGTCTTCCTTTCCAGCCATATGGGGGAAGGTCTGTCAGCAACCTGCAGATGATCGTGAGTTTCCTCCGTGCTCTGTCTGGTTTCCTCCCACCATAATGCTGGCCACTGTCTTATACGTGAAATTTTCTTGAGTACGGCGTAAAAGACCAATCAAATAAATAAATAACTAAATTTTATATTGTGGGTACTTGAGAAGTACACCTTTTCTCATATTTAATGCAAGCTTTTGATATTAAGTGTGTATTTTGTACGATCAAAAACAAATTTCTCTCAGATATATTTTTCTTTTCATCATATTTTGTTTTATAATCAAAATAATAATGACCATTTGTGCCCCAGGCTTTACAACTGAGGAGATGATAGAAAGACGTAGACTCTGAAAGTTGACTGATTAGGCTTTCGTTTTCACCATTATACCTCTTCTGGAGGCTTTAATGTGGAATTTGCATAGACAGCTTGATAATAGTGAATTAAAGTCCCTAATGGCAATTCGCAGAGAAACTTAAGGGACTTATCGCAGACTCAGAACATGCTATTATGCAAGCAGGGTCAATGCAATAAATCCTTGATGCTTTGATTTCACAAACACTTGTTAAGTCGGGCGCAAGTCAACTTGCAGTCCTGTAAGCATCTGAGTCGAACTTGACAAAGACTTGACAATCGTGACTGGCTGTGTCTGACCAGATATAGTTTGTTTTTAACGTACGTTGGCAATGACTCACAGCTTCTCCAATCCCATGCAAGCTGTGCCCAACTGAGTGCAACTTGATGCAACAGCTGGATGCTTCTGGTCGCGGAAAAGTAGGACATATTCAACTTCAAACTTGAATCACAAGCCGGGCAGAACTTCCAAGTTCCTTTATAAATCCAGTGTTGCTCCAAGCTGCTTTAAGTGGCCAAATCCCCAGTTACCATGGTTACTGCTTGTCTGACAGGCAGAACTTCCAAGTTCCTTTATAATTCCAGTGTTGCTCCAAGCTGCTTTTAGTGGCCAAAACCTCAGTTACCATGGAAATGTTGCTCCAAGCTGCTTTAAATGGCCAAAACCCCAAGTTACCATGGTTACTGCTGCATGTCTACCATGGTTGTCTGATGGTTGGTATACACCAGGCTAAATTAGGGACTCAGTGTAAATGTCCGTGCAGAGTTTCATATAATCTACGTGAACTCACACTGCAATGTTTCAACTTTGTATTCTAGGTCTACTTTCTCCTTTCATTTCTAAAGGTTTGGCAGTTTTCAAAGTGTTTTGAATATTTGAAAAACATTATTATGTTGTCTTGCCTTTTTTCCAGGAAGAGGTTGCAGAGTATAAAGAAAAACTGGAAAATATTGAATCTCCGGCCCGTGTAGGTTGCCAAGACAACCAGAGTTTTGCTTGTTGGTCCTTAATTTGTGTTGTTACCAATAAACATGATAAAAGCATGGTGGTTCTGGTACACTAACATAAATACAAACTTTTAAGCTATGACATTGTGGTTCTTTCTGTATTTTAATGCTTTTTTATAATTCAGCACTAATTCAATTAAAGGCTTCATTTGATGTATTACTTTTAACAGTTTGCTGAATTTCAGTTGTTGAAAGATGACATGTTAACTCACACAGCTGCATGTTTTCTGCGCACAGTTAATTCATACTTACGTTAGGGATTAGGGTTCCATTGAAATAAATAAACAAACTTACACGGATATTTGCTTTCAACATTATGTAAGGCTCTCCAGGCCCAATATCCACTGGTTCAAAAGTGGTGAATACAACTGAAAGCTGCAGTGGAATTCAGTTATTGGCAGGTACATGTATATTTATCAGTTTCACATATGGCCTTGCCAAGCGCGAACAAGGGGCGTATGCCGTGTTCTGGAGGAGTGGCTTAAGACCAGAATAGACATATATCAGTGTGAATCATGCATGTCAATCTTACGATTGAACCCATTTGTACTTAGACTCTTCAAAACTTCCAAGAAAAGGCATTGACCAAGACAAAAGGTTGCATGTCAGACTACTTTCATGATCTGAAGACTAACATTGTCTGAATTCTTGTTCATTTTTGTCTAAGTAGGGTTTTGAAGTTTGTGTGATATTTACCAGTTAATATTGTAATTTTTGACTGTAACTGCTTTGTTTGATTTTAAAAACCTGTGCAAATAGTAACCTTAATTGAGTATATCGTCAAGCAAACTACACATAGGTGTACTTTGTTTTGACATGAGATGCGTGTTCTCAGTATCACAATGTCCTTTGCGAAAAAATAAATTCCAATGCTAGTTGGAGTAATGAACTCTCTGAATATTTTTAAAAGAAAAAATCACACGGGCAGGGGATGAATAAATACATTGAAATTTTGAAACTCCCCCGAGATTTTAATAAAGAAATGCAGAAAATTCTGGAGACTTGATTTTAGCACCCCTGTGATATGAACAAATAGCATGGAAAACGTTCCCCCATTGAAATGTTAAATCGGTGATATCCTGTTTCGTATCCTTTATATAATAGACAAAGCTGTAGAAATAATTAAGAGCTTGTTTGGCATATTGAAAGAACAAAACATATAAAGCAACAATGTTATTGGAATTGGCTCTCCTTGGATGTAAACATTTAACTTTGCTTCTGCTTGGAAAGGTACAGACTACTGATTTTGTATTTTCTATTTATAAAGTGTCACCCTTAGCAAAACTTTACTTGTCTGTTATACTGAGCAGCTGACCAGAACAGCTTGAGTACGGCGTAAAACACCAATCAGATAAATACATAAATACCTTACTTTTGATAGATACAGGTTTGTTTGAGCTAGTTTGTTTGAGTCCAGGCATGCATTGTTTTTATGTTTCAAGGTGATAAAAATGATGTGATGCTGGGGAAAATGTAAGTTTAAACTCTAAAAATAAGATTTTGTGACCTTCATTTGCTGGTAAAAATGCACTTTTTCAGGTGAATACTTCGAACAGATACATTAATTACCATTTGACATGATTTTGATACAGGGCAGTGAGTCATCCCTCTCAGGTCCAGCCGTTGACACTGTGAAGGAAACCGGCGACCCCTCAGCCACAGGCCTTGATGACCAGTCTGTGGCTCCAGAGCCAGACGACCAGGCAAATGCCATCCCAGAGGTGCCAGATGACCAGTCTGTAAGCAGCAAGATCTCTGCCACAAGCTCTAAGGATGTAAGCAATCTCAGCTTTCTCCGTTGTCTGAATTACATTTTATAGATGTGTACAATGAGGCATTTGTATAGAGGGAGGGGGGTTTGGGGAGCCCCTCCAGTGATCAGTGGGATGGCCAAGCATCCTTGAAGTCAGATTAAGGCAAAAGGCTTAGACATTGATAATTTTGATAGTTCCTACCTTGCAAGCAAACAAAAATTATGCACAATCATAAATTACTGTAAACCTTCATTTTCATACTGAGGTTAAGTTCTTCACTGAGGTCAAAAGCCTTCAAAAATACATTTAATATTAAAGTTTGCTCGAATGTTTAGGCTTAGACTGATAATTTTCATAGTTCCTAGTTTGCAAGCAAACAAAAATGATGCACAATCATAAATTACATGCACTGTCAATATACACTGTTTTCATGCTGAGGTTAATTTTCTTTGCTGACGTTGGGAAGCATTCAAAATTGCATCTAATATTAAAGTTTGTTTTTCTTGTTGATATTTAGCTTTCTTGTTGATGTAAATAATAATGTTATTAAATGATGCGTTTACTTACATCTACATATTGCTTGTTTAAGAGTTAATGTTGGTTTGGACTTAAATAGCTTATGGCCAATCATAAGTTAAATGATATGGCCAGTGATGACCACACCTTAGTTAGTTGAGTCCTGGTAGTCTTTGTTGTTTATAGATATATATATATATAATTGTCTACAATGTTCAACTATTTAATCACATGCTGCTTGAAAAGAAAAAGAGACGCTCTCGTTCAAAGAGATCAAAATCTCGATCCAAAAGCAGGGTAGGTATGCAAGTCAGTTTTTTGGTGTTGGTGGGTCACAATTGTAAACAGAACAATTAAAGCAGGTTAAAGGCTCTCTCCAAACAACCAGGTAGTAAGCAAGTAGCTTGCCATTGCTTTGATTGTGTAGCAGTTGAAGTTATGTACTTTTAATAATTTAATAATTGATCCTTATGTTCAAAAACCATATCATTAAAACAGATAGCAGCCTCATGATTAGTGTTATTTATTTATTTGTTTGATTGGTGTTTTACGCCGTACTCAAGAATATTTCACTTATACGATGCCGGTCAGCGTCATAGTGCATGGAAACTCGGTGGAGCTCGGGGGAAACCCACGACCATCCACAGGTTGCTGCCGCACTGATTAGTTTTAGTTCACGTGTACGTCATTTCAAGCCCCAGATTCAGTTCAGTTCTTAAGTTTTCTATATGTTATTTTCTACGTTTTCCAATGAAACTGTATGCTCCTGTTCATGGAACGTTTCGAGTACAGGTTACACAGACCCACATAAAACAATGTAAAATGCATGGAATTTCATGAATTTCCACTTGATTACAGTAAGTCTTCAATCAGTTTGACCTTTAAATCACTGTTTTTGGTGGCACTTAAGGCATAATTATGATGAAAATGACAGCAAATATTATTTGTTGGTGTCACTAAAGATGCAAGCTTTATAAAACTGTACAAATTATTTCTCTTCACCCCATGGTTCTCTCAGATGTTTTAAAATATTGCACACAGTGGTGGTTAAAGAGGTTGAAGAATTAGGGTATATATATATATATATATATATATAATATATATATATATATATATATATATATATATTGGTTTGTTGGTCCCATGTGCCTAGGTCCATTAGCACTCAACTCAGCTAGGTCTAACTTATGTGTCCATAGCTTCACCAGTGGATGAAAGTTTAATGCTAGAAGATCCCCTGCTATGAGTGTGCAAGTGATGAGCTAGTGGTGTGCTAATGGCATGCAAGTAGCAGGCTACATGTAGGTGTCAACTTACGGCATGCTGTTGAGAAGCTTAAGCCTGGTTGTACTGTATATGCTGTACAGTAATTCTTCAACTTTTTGGCATGTTCGAAAGGTGTTATTTAAGCATATTCTGAAGGCATTTTTCTGTGTTAACTGTATAAAATTATACTTTCTGTGAAGTCATAAAACAGGCCAATCCAACCAATGTAGTTTTGTCTCTAAAATGAAATTTAAAATGTGCATAAATTGCACTGAAAGTTGCTCTTTCATATGCGAAAAGGTTGAAGAATTAGTAGTTAAGCTTTGTATATTATAAATCATGGTTTGAGAATGATTATAGACCACTGGAGAAATCATTGGAACACATGCATGATTCTTTGTTCCCATACATCACCACTGCTTTTTAAAGGGTCACTTCCTCCCAGTTCTCTAATTAGCGAGGATTTATTGATACTCAAGATTATTGATCAGGCAGTGTTTCTTTTCTCCTGCCTGGTCACTTCAATAAATTAACATATGTGTGCCATACAGCTCAAAAGTAAGCCAATAGATCTGGCACGCTCCTCACGACAAGTTACCTTGGCAACAAAGGCACCAAAGGAAAACGTGATGAGGACATTATGAGAGCTGTTGAAATTGATTTGTGTTTTGCGCTCGATACTTGACCACTTGACTTTCACCATTTGATGCATTGCCTTTTCTCAGTTCCTTGACTGAGAGTAAACCTGGGATATCTTGTAAAAGTGAGAGCAAGAGGGATTCTTTTTTGTGGGTTTATCCTGACATGGCAGAGGAATTGACATTTTCCTGAACAAGCGTGGCTCCGCTGACATTTAGTGAAATAATTTCTGAAAGACAGCAACAATTTCGTGATCTGGGACGTGTTAAGTTTCATATCCGATAATGAGACGAAAGACCCTTAAAAAGGTATTATGGTCCTGTAATTAGTACAAAACAGATAATGTAAATTCTCCTATCGTAACTTTAGAGGTGTCGCAAGATTTTAGCTTTCAGTGTATGACTGTTTCATGATGTAATTAATCTGTGAAATGAGACAAAGTGATCAGTTACTCTTTCAGTCAATCCTGCAAATTAGACAATGTCCTATATCAAATGGTATATTGACAGTGGCCATCTGATTGTTACACTAGGACAAAAATTCCATGAAAGCAACAATCTAACTGTTTTTTTTTTTAAGTAATGTCAATGGCTGGAAACCGTGTCATTTAGGCCGTTTAAGTGCCGCAGCAACTTAAAAATTATTTCCAAGCTTTTATGTTTGTAAAAGCTAGTGTAACTTGGTCTACAACATATACATGCATGTGAAAAGATTAATGGTAGCCATTTTAATGTTATAGTTGACAAAATTTAGTACATGATTAAGGTTTAACTCTACACCATACTGAAGACTTTTACACTTGTGTAATGGTGGTAGGGGAACTGATTGGCGTAAACAGAAGTTCTTGGTAGAAAAAGCATTGGGGCCACTTTCACAAAACTTCGTAAATCTGTTTTTCATACGCTTTCTCGTAAATGACATCGCCTTATGGCACTTATAACCCAGACAACGTCTGTAACGAGAAGTCTATGACTGACAAAGTTTTGCGAAGGAGCCCCTGCTCCTCGTCAGCGACATGTATCCTGTGTACCTGTTACTGAGCTAGCAAGAGAGGATTCTAGGGGAAAAATGTACATCACTGGATTGGGACAGATTTCATTGAGTTCAAGTGAAAGCCCTTTTGTAGAAATTTATTATCTATTTTAGAGTATGTGCATTTCGTGTTTTGTTGTTGTTGTTGCAATGGATGTGAATATAGTTGTGTAGTTGTGAGGACTCTAGTTTTATTTTAGTAATTTGGTAGAATGCTATTTAGATTGATATTGTGGAGGCTTAATTTAACTGGAAAAGGTGAGAAAGTTATACCTTGATTGTAAGTGTCAATAATTCAAAATCGGGTGTTAAATGTTATGGTTTGTGAATTGTAATGTCAAATTTGTGTTGCGGTGATTTGTCAGTATACATTGTGGTACATGTATTTGAAGTTGTTATTTAATTTTATTGGTGTTTTACACCGTACTCAAAAATATTTCACTTATACAACCGGTAATATGGTGGGAGGAAAGTTGGCAGGGCCAGTTGAACACCAATGATTATCCGCAGGTTGTTGCCAGACCCATGTCCTCATTGATTATGTTTTCATTCCTCCTTAAATTATTCATGGCATAAACCACAATTTACACCTGTGAGCAACTGAATGTCATTAATTTACAGGAATGCCTGATCTGGGTGTCTGACTTAATTAATACAGTGATAGTTGGTCATCAGAGTTTCAGGTACTAACTAAAAGTGGATTGTAAGATCGTTTATTGTTGTATGAAACAGGAGGCTAAAACAACCGGGAGAGAGCCTCAGAGAAGCAGATCTCAGACAAGCACTTCCAGTAAGAAGAGTGGAGGAAGAGAGGTATATTAATAAATATCTGTTATGGTTCTGTTGAAGCAATGTTAAATGCTGAATTTCATATTTGCATTTTCAAGTGACATATTTAGCTTGATTCTGATTGATACATCAATCTTATAGTCAAGCTACATAATAGGTGTTTTCTTTTTTTGTTTTTTTGGTAAAGTTTGACTTATTTTTTGTCATCAAAAGTATCATTTTAAGGCCTTTGTGTGCTTCTGAAAATGCATTTTACTTACCACACCTCAGGTGAAATACATCTCCTACTCTCTTTCCTAGAACAACTTTGGTTGGAATTTAATATGATATGAAAGAAACGCTAGTGTGTCTGAGAAAAAGAACTATAATACCATGGTTCCAAATAAAAGGGACACCTGACAGTTTCTCAGTTGGTTAGCACACTAGCACAGCTTAATGACCTAGGAGCCTCTCACCAATGTGGTCGTTTTTAGTTCAGCTCGTGCTGGCTTCCTCTCGTGGGAAGGTCTTCCAGCAACCTGCGGATGGCAGTGTGTTTTCCCTCCCACCATGATTCTGGCCACTGCCATATAAGTGAAATATTCTTGAGTATGATGTAAAACATCATTTAAATAAATAAATAAATAAATAAATCCAAATGAAAGTCCTGAAAAAGTCATGGAGTTATTTCTGAAAGGTTTCTAAAGCCATTGAATGTATCAAGTATTCATTTGTTGTGCGTGAACCCTGCATTAGACTATGCTGCACTTCTCTTTAGACACCATTGGAGTTTTGCTTGACTACAATTAATGGCCTGGCTACAGGTAACAGAAAGTGTGTCATTTTCATTTATGCTATTGAGTGTAGTTTTGCCACAAATCTCAGACAAATTGTGTAAGAAAGCAGACAGAATATTTGTTTTTTTGGAAAGGAACTGGCAATAGCTTTCATTGTAAGACAGTGATAAAATTCTGCCTTTTGCCCCTATTTACCACTGCTTTATAATCAATATAGTTATACCATCTCTTAACCATGTTAACCCTTCGTGTGCTTTGTTTCAGTCAAAACAGAGCAGTAAGACAAGTCTGAAGCAGAAGAGTGAAGGTGGAACAGGTAAATGCGTAAAGACAAAGTTACAAATATTAACTTTTCTAAGCTTAATTATCTGCTCTGTTTTTACACACTCCTTTGTTAATGCAGTGCGGTGCATCTTGATTTGCAACTTCCATCCGTGTGTGTGTGTGTGTCTGTATTACACGTACATGTGGAAATGATTTCTCTCGTGAAAACTATTTGAACTTTAGTGCTTCCAGGTTTAGTGCAGTCACATAATCTCCACACAGTGATGACTGAACAGGATCTGATTGTATTTTGAACCTGGGAAATAAGAACAACTGAAGTATTTTACATGTGCTTACATGTATGTACATGTACTTCACACAAAATGAGGCGTCCCTTACAGACATGAGGTGTACACCTCTTTGAAGTGTATATGGGGTGAACGCCTCATGCACATCTTAGTGTGAGGTATAGATAAGGTGTACACCTCACAGGTGAGGTATAGGTGATGTGTATATGGGGTGAACGCCTCATGTACACCATAGTGTGAGGCATTGATGAGATGTACACCTCTTTGGTGAGGTGTAGGTGAGGTGTATATGGGGTGAACGCCTCATGTACACCTTAGAGTGAAGTATAGATGAGGTGTACACCTCAGTGGTGAGGTGTAGGTGATGTGTATATGGGGTGACTGCCTCATGTACACCTTATTGTTAGGTTTGGATGAGGTGTACACCCCATCTATATTATCTGAGGTGTACTGTACCGCAAGTACAGCCCTGTCATACGTCTTTACCTCATATCAGGAAAAGTCAACACTTACAAGATTACAGTTACACCTTAGGCACTTTGAAAGTTATAGAAAAACAAAAGATGTACCTCAGGTACACCTTCAGAACTTTGAGAATTTTTTTCTTTTTAGTGGTTTTTGAATACGAGCTAATTTACACCTCAGCAACTTTGAAAAAAATTAACATTCAGAAGATTTACCTCAAGTCAGGTTAGAAATTTTGAAAGCTAAAAGAAGAAAAATGATGTGCAAAAAGTACACCTTAGAAACTTTGAGAGTTTTTGATTATAATTTAGTGGTCATGTACCCCAGGTACACCTCAGCCATTTTTTTTAAGTTTTAATACTATTAAGAGATCAGATTTTGACATTTTATTTCAGACAAATGGTGAGTACAGAATTACAAATGTTATTGTGCAAAAGAAAAAATGTTTACGTAATAAATATAAGCCTTTGTCTTACCATATACTGACTTGCTATTCAGTGTGCAACTAATGACCAATCACAGAGAGTGAATATATTTGCCCCTGATTATTGTAAGATGGCTGGGCTGAAAAATGTGCAACCAGACTCTATGAAGACAGCCCAATTATGGACTGATTAATGCTTTCTGGGACAAAATTTATACATGTTTGGGCAAATGAACAGTTCTAGAGGGCATAGAAAAGGAGTAGCACTAAATTTTGATCAAGCAGCTAGAAAGTAAATGTATATCACTGTTGAAATTAGCTTAGATTTACAGATGCTGTAAACAAAGAACTGAGTGCACAAAGTTACTTAAATTTATCTAAATTTTTTACAGTCAATATTTAAGTGTTTTGAGCTTGTTTTCTATCAAAATAAAAGTGAAAACAGTATACATCCACCTAGCCTATCAGCATGTTCCTCAGCTATACCACAGATACACCTTATGCATCATATTTTTTACCTAATATTTACAGGGTACACCTCTACGGAGGTGTACTAGAGGTGTACTTGTACTAATTTGCATAATTGGCAGTACCACAGATACACCCTTAATACACCTCACATACACCTTAGACGTACCTCAGCTCAGATATACTCCAATGGTACACCTCACATGTACCTCAAGTATAGTACACCTTATAAGGGCAAGGGATATATTTAATGAACATAACACGCAGCTTCTATTTTTTTTTATTTTTCTTCTTTTCACCTTGTAAATTACCAGTCTTGGTACTTTGCTTGGTATTCTTAAGCAGGGAATTTTGAAGGTTCCCTTCCTTGCATTGTTCTTGTGGCCCTTGCTGGAATTCAGTTGTTGAACCATGTTTTTTCATGTAGTCTTACGTGACGTTCATCGGAGGCCATTGGCCTTCCACTAATGGGACGAATATGTTACACCAGGGAGAGTTTGCTAGTAACTGCAAAGAAAAGACAATACTGGATCAAATATAAATATATATATCAATAAAGAATACTTTTAAAGTTCAAAAAAATGTTGCTTTATTTTTGTTATGTACTCTAACCGAGATATTGCAGTATGCAAGTATACAAAAATGTATTGAAAATCAAACTTCTACCACCCAAGAACCCATCTGTTCCACTGTGACATTACCTATTAGTTCACCGTTTAGGTCTGTTATGACCCCATTTCCGAAATAACTTGGGTTATGTTATTTGTTGTCTTTTATTTCAAATGGTGAAGGTCTGTGCATTCCCTCTGGCTACTCCATGTTTCTCCAGCCACTCTGTGACAAGCATTGTATATATAAAGTGAATAATTCTTGAATGTGGCATTTGACAACAATGAAGAAGATAAATACATACTTCCTGACTTAGAACTCAGGATATAAAGGGGGACAGACCATGCAAGCATGCATTGATGTTTCCTGCCTTCATCTTTTATGTCTGTGGAATGGCATTCCAGTGAGGCAGCACAATGATTCTCCTGTGAAGAAACAGACTTGACCAAAATAGTGTTGAAACAGTAGTAATATTTTTAACACCAAAAGAAATCTTATATTAAACCTATCAGACTTGTACTTTTGTGGTTTCCCACAGATCCAGTGCCGTCAGGTATTAAGGAGTATGCAGATGTGGCTGTACAAGACGAGGGTGGCAACCCTGATGCTGCCACAGTCAGCTCTCATTATCTGGACATGGTCAGAGAAGAAACAGGGGACTTCAGCAACTCCTACGATCTTCAAGATGAGGAATCCTGGGTAGGGTTGTCTACAAAGGGAAACAAAAACTAAATCCTCTAAATATTCGACTTTTATATGCAGTTTGAAAACATGCTGTACTGTATTTCAGAAGTTTACTTCTGAAAATCCAGAATTTCCTTAAAGTCTCCTTGTTTCCCCATTAAATTTGTTGCTTTCCAGTATAATCTTACATTGTGTCATACTCCTTACAGCGGATGCACCACTCTCTACCTTTCGCTTTACATCTCTGCCACCAGTAGCAAATTTTGTACAGAACTCTTGAATAACGCAGAGGTCACTGGGGTCACGGCAATGAGTCAGGAAGTGATGTCAGAAAACACACAGAATCTCTCTTAGCCCTGGCCTCCAGCGATACTTAATACACTAGCATGCCTTTTATCTAGACAATGTGCAGCATGATAACCAACACCTGAAACAGTTTTATTGATGAATGCTGATTGAATAGTTCTGGTAAGTGGGAAGGTCTGCCAGCAACCTGCGGATGGTCGTGGGCTTCCCCCGGGCTCTGCCAGGTTTCTTGCCACCATAATGCTGGTCGCCGTCGTATAAGTGAAATATTCTTGAGTACGGCATAAAATACCAATCAAATAAATAAATAAATTGAATAGCTCTGCCCGAGGACACAAGTGGTAAGGCTAATCCTAAGCAAGCCTATATATGTGCCTCTCACATGCTCCAAAGATCAGGCTTGTCTATTGGTTACAGTAATGTAAAGTGAGAGGTATCAAGCGCTGTAGAGAGTATGAGGTATATGTTTCTCAAAAGCATATTTTTTTTTTTTTCAGAAAATTCTGTTAGCCGTCAGAACTCTTCTGCTTTCATTCTTAGATTGCTATCACAGTAGTTTAATAAGCATTGCATATTTTTTTCTTATTTCAGGCCAGTGTTCCCAAAGATCAGATGACTGGTCGATTCATGCAGTACAGAAAACTAGTAAGTATTCATCCGATTTAACAGCTACATTTTCGTGACAATGTTGTCGTCACGTTTTTGCATAATGCATATTTAATTCTGTGTGTTAAATATATTATTTATGTTGAGTACAAATCTTTGTTCATTAATCATCAGTTTATTGCTTTAATTTTTTTTTTTTTTTTTTTTAGGAATTTAAAACATTTGCCTTTATCATTATTAGATGTACTTCATTTTAGTGCAGTCCCTTTCCTTGATGTCATTATTACCTAATTTGCATGCAGAATTTTTCGTAATACACTATTTCACCTAAAGCATATTTTCATTGCCACATTTTGTTTTATCCTGATTGATTCACCTCCCTTACAGGGCCACTTCAGAGGTTTTTCTAAAATTTTGATTAATTTCTGATCAGAAAAGGTTCATGGTTGGCAACAAAAGTATCATTCAGAAAAGGTTCATGGTTGGCAACAAAAGTATCATTCAGAAAAGGTTCATGGTTGGCAACAAAAGTATCATTCAGAAAAGGTTCATGGTTGGCAACAAAAGTATCATATCAAAAAAAAAAAAGGGAATTTTCACACCAGTCTTTAGGTTAAATGTGCGCATTAGCCAACAATGCAATCTCATTGGTCGGCAGCAATACACCTGTCAGGTGTCAAGTTAACCAGAAGGTTCCAATGACACGCCCTCTCACATGCATTCATACAGTTATATACTCATGTGTACAATGCAGATACATGGTTATAAATGACAGGGATTCCTTCTTGTAAACTTTAATGAGTGGAAAGAAACACTCTTCATAATTCAGTGAATTTCCAACACTGAAATAACTATCTATCATGAGACGTGTGAAAATTCTGGTTCGAGCAATTAAGTCTCGAGACTTTATACCCCCATCACACAAAACAACTTCTCACAGCCTTCTTAAAATTACTGCTGAATGAACTCAAACTGCGTGCAAACGAAGTGGACGTTGTAGCAACTTTTTACGGTCTCCATACAAACCCCCGGCTCAGTCGGGAAAAGTGCTCTAGAACTTCAAACCTGCTCAAAATTTTTTGACGGCCATCCCGTTCTGTAATTAGATGGAGTGACAACATACTTTAAACGAGATGGACACACTACGAATGGAATTGCTGTACTTCAATCCTAGTAGGGGTGTGTTACGAGGCGGTGTAGTAGGGCGTCAATTGCAGTACATCTGCACACCCACGGGATCCGTTTGTACCTCGTTTACAGACATGCCCACTTGTCCCAACTCGTGGACTAATGCATCATATTTTAGACATCATTTAGCCAAAATTCCACGTTCTGCGCCAACCATGGCCTGTTTTATGCCTTTCTTTAGAACGTGCAGGACGTTTTGAGAACAATTTTGCTGTGACAATAGCATTAAAGAATTTTTTAAATATTTTTCTATGATACCTGTGACCTTCTTCCTATGTTCTATGTACATGTATAGCCACAGACTTCATGCTCACTTTAACATGTTCATGATTATCTGTTTATTTAGGCTTTGTACATATGTAAGTCCTGTGCTCATTTCATCGGTCCATTCTTACACCTGTTGTTTTGTTTTCAGACACGCAAACGTCTTGCAGATTTAGAAGATCAACTGGCCACGACTGTCCGCAAAACTCACAAAAAAGTGGACACGCTGAAGGCACAGTTTCAGGAGCACAAATCCAAGTGGGAAGCTGTGAGTGTTATTCAAAGTAAAAAGAAAAGCTCTCCAGCGAAGTAACGAGTTCAAATCTGGACCACGTCATTTTTTGTGACAACTCAGACATCGTCTGTTATCTTGATTCTGACAATGAATAATTATTCCAGTTTTCTAAAATAATTTATGTGAGTTTCAATAGTTTATTTAAAATAGGCTGATGAAGCTTTTAAAATAGGCTGATGAAGCTTTTAAAATAGGTTGATGAAGCTTTTAAAATAGGCTGATGAAGCTTTCAAAATAGGCTGATGAAGCTTTTAAAATAGGCTGATGAAGCTTTTAAAACAGGCTGATGAAGCTTTAAAACTTAACACATCGTCTTAAGAAAGTGTGTTTTTCTCTCCATGTAAAGCATACATCTTTTGTCTGAAGAACATCCTCAGACGGAATTTTTGTGATTCCTCTCTCCACTGTTCTCGAGGCTGCTCTTGGCGGCATATAGTATTTGTGAAGAAATGATAACGATGTTAGTAACATCGAAACATCCTGGTAATAAGGCAGAGTTGTATATCCATGAGAAATCTCTTGTTAGGGTTCTTTAGGTCTACTGCAGTCTCCAATGCTTGCAAGGCCGTTAGGTTGTCTTTCAATGCGTGAATGACTCCGGAACCGCTCACAAATGCAGTCACTGTGAGTCCACCTTGGTGGGCCTCTGTGGCTCAGTTGGTTAGCACATTCGCACAGTTTTATGAACCAGAAGCCTCTCACCAATACGGTCACCGGCCATTACATGGGAAGGTGTACCAGTAACCTGCGGATGGTCGTGGGTTGCGGCTGTACCCGGATTGCTCCCACCATAATGCTGGCCGCCGTCGTATAAGTGAGGTATTCTTGAGTACGGCGTAAAACACCAATCAAATAAATCAGTCAAGTCCACCTCATTCTGGCTTCCTGTTCAGCCATATGTGTGAAGATCTGCCATCAACATGTTGATGGTCATGGGTTTTCTCTGGCTCTGTTTGATTCTCCTGTAAAATTTTATTAGTCAGTGTTGATTTTTTGCCAAAAAAACTGGCATAAATTAATCGCTTTAATATCATGAGGGTTTTTATTAATGGTCATGACAGGTCACTGATATATGTATGTAAGTCAAGATTTATAATGTGTGTTTTTTGTATAAATTCAGTACAACTATTCATCAAAAATGCCACTTGTACATTTGTGTTTGCATTGCCAGGAGAGAAATGTGCTTGTTCAGCAAATTGGACAGGCGATGAGGCTCCAGTCCGAGGCTGAGAATGAGGCTGACGTGGCTATGTCACAGCTGGAGGACTTCATCATTGAACAAGAGAAACTGGTCAGTATAACATCCATTTGTAATATAGGAATTTTGATTTTTGACATTATGGTGACGTCTCTTTGTGACGTATTGTCATCGCTTTGCAGCACACAATTAACATGGGTGTGGTATATGCTGTGCATACTGACAATTATCCACAAAGGTCACTCTAATGGGAACCTATCATACGCCTGGCAGCAGACCCTTGACCCCTCATTTTACTGACATCAAATGTTCCTTTTCCAGCTCGCCATGATGACGTCACATTGAAGTCCGTGCGACCTGACAGTAGAAACTGATACATTGTAACAGTGTAGACATTAAGCTACAACTCATTCTTGACCTAACAATGGCTCAATGGTGTGCCTCACACCAGTGCTTCACACCAGCGCCTCACACTAGGGCTTCACACCACCACCACACACCAGGACCACACACCAGGGCAACACACCAGCGCCACACACCAGTGCTCCACAACAGTGTTCCACACCAGCGCCGCACACCAGTGCCACACCCCAACGTCTCACACTAGCGCCACACACAACTGCGCCTCACACCAGCGCCACACACCAGGGCCTCACACCAGTGCCACACACCAGCACTACACACCAGCCACACACACCAGCGTGACACACCAGCTCCTCACACCAGCACCACACACCAGCACCACACACCAGGGCCTCACACCAGTGCCACACACCAGCACCACACACCAGGGCCTCACACCAGGGCCTCGCACCAGGGCCACACACCAGTTCCACACACCAGCGCCTCACACCAGCGCCACACACTAGTGCCACACACCAGGGCCTCACACCAGTGCCTCACACCAGCGCGACACACCAGCGCCTCACACCAGCACCACACACCAGCACCACACACCAGGGCCTCACACCAGTGCCACACTCCAGCGCCACACACCTGGGCCTCGCACCAGGGCCACACACCAGCGCCACACACCAGGGCCTCGCACCAGGGCCACACACCAGTGCCCCACACCAGCGCCACACACCAGTGCTACACACCAGGGCCTCACACCAGTGCCTCACACCAGCACCACACAACAGCGCCTCACACCAGCACCACACACCAGCGCCTCACACCAGGGCCTCACACCAGCGCCTCACACCAGCGCCTCACACCAGCCACACACACCAGCCACACACACCAGCCACACACACCAGCATGACACAACAGCGCCTCACACCAGCACCACACAACAGCGCCTCACACCAGCACCACACACCAGCGCCTCACACCAGCGCCACACACCAGGGCCTCACACCAGCGCCTCACACCAGCCACACACACCAGCCACACACACCAGCCACACACACCAGCGTGACACAACAGCGCCTCACACCAACGCCTCACACCAGCGCCACACACCAGCGCCACACACCAGCGCCTCACACTAGCGCCACACACCAGCGCCACACACAAGTGCGCCTCACACCAGAGCCACACACCGGCGCCTCACACAACAGTGCTCCACACCAGCGCCACACACCAGCGCCACACACCAGCGCCACACACCAGGGTCTCACACAATGCTGTAATGATCTGAAAACTCCCATTTTTTGTCGTAGTTAGTTAATAACTATTTTTTAATAAACCCGAGTGTTCTCAACACTGTAACATTTGTTCGTACCTCAGTATCTAGATAACTCAGTCTTTCATCGGGCAACCAGATGACTCACTTTATTTTATTTATTTCGAGATCTAATCTGAACAGCTAGCAATCAGAAATTTCCAAATTTTTAAAAGAGCTTAATCTTTGTGAGAAACACCATATCTGAATATGTGAATTTTTGAAGAAGTGATGCCTTAAGAATTTAGGTGTACAATTTACAGTTATCCATGACTGCTTTGGTGGTCAGAGCATCCATGTCAAATTCGACCCAGAATCAAACACGGGTCAGATCATACCAAAAATTTGAAAACTGGTACTTGTTGCTGCCTCACTTGATGCTCAGCGCTGAGAGGTTAAGGCAAGGAAACAGGACTGGTTGGTCTGGTGTCAGTATAATGCGACTGGGTGGGGTGTCATGTCTGGTGTCTTTGGTGTGATACTTCAGTGGTGGCAACACTTAAGTGGCATGGACTCACCCTGCTACAAATAGACGCAATATATATACTCACAGCTAATGACTCCTTGCCATATGACTGAAAATTAGTAAGTACGACGTTAAACCCCAAGCATACAGACAGACATATCATGCGTGACAGCATCATCTTGCTTGGAAACTATGTGTTTATATTTATTGTTTTTGTTAACTTGTAGGAAAATTTAGAAGGCCAGAAACATGAAGAGTTATCACGACAGACTACTAAACTAGCTGAAGAAGCACAGGTTAAACTGGCTGCCCAGGCTGAGGAAAGGGCCCAGAATATCACACCAGCTGATCAGACACCTGGTGGGAGAACATCAACAGCCAAGGGAGATAATGCTGACACAACACTAGAAGTGACAGCTCATCCTGAAGTCATGGAAACTAAAAGTCCGTCCAGAGGCAGTGATAGGAAGGGTGAGCAGTCAGACGGGGAGACCGTTGACCCTGGGGATAATGCAGAACGACCCATGAGCATGTCAAAGGAAGGAGAGCCAGAACTCACCAAACTTCTTCAGCAAACTGACGATGCTAAGGTACTAGTTCAAGGTCAAATGGGGCAAAAAGTTAGGTCTGTATTTGACCTTTTATGGAAAATCAGCTTTGGGGGGGGGGGGGGGAGAATAAAGGGTACAAACTATTACTTTAGTGCTAAAACTTGTATGTCTCCAGAAGGATATCCCCCTATAAACTTCAAAACACCTTTTTTAATATTAATGGATCGACTCAGGAAAAGTTGTAACCTTTATAGTGATGTGTTTAATTTTACGTTAAACATAATGTTTGGAATTTTTGGAATTTACTCGAGAGGTTTCCACGTAACACCTTGACACGATAGAAAAATGGAAACATGAATAAAAAATGTATGTTTGTATAGAATGTTTTCATGGTTGAAAATCATGGACTCCACAAGTACATGTCGAGGCCATACTCAGTTATTTGAGTTCTTCGCTGTCGGCGTTCATGGGGCCTTATTGATAATACACAATAGATGACGCCCGTGTGGCTGTTTAGGCAGTTGAGCTTTCATGATTGGCATATCTGCAAATTTATTAATTATTTGCCAAAAGGCAGTGGTTTACCAGGCTATGAAATTTGGACGGTCAGAGTGGAAGGCTAGGAACTGCATTTAGAGCATAATGGCATTGAGTTCAAGTTCAGTGAAACACTTTGCAGCATCATGGCACCAAATGACAGCTTTTGTTCACAGTCATGTTAGCGCTTGTTTTTTGCCAACGGACAAGTATTAAAACAACCTGGGAAGAGGTAGCTCTAACAACTGACACAACTTCTGTTTTGTGTGAGCTTTCGTGATATCATACCGTGAGGGTAGCTGGCACCCTTGTGTGGGTAACTCTAATATAGGCCTACCAGTTGAGCGCTACGTAGTTCAAGGGCTGCATTTGTGGGAACGTTCCAGGGAACAGATCAGCGTAACTGATTTATCATTCAGCAAAGTTACACTCCATGCGAACGAAACCAGATTTCGTGGCCAGGTTTTCCCGAACACACTCTGATTCTCCTCACAGATAAAACTAACACCCATGGTATATGAGAAAAATTCCTGTGTATGGTAACAACAATCAGTCACATCAAATGTCTCAGGCTGTTTACAAGTGTTGTCTTTATCTCTCAGGTACAGGAGTTGAAGCGGTCATCCACCACCTTATCTGCGGCACCCACCCTAGAGACCCCTGTAAAGGACACTGGTCCGAGATCACAGTCTGCTCAGGTAATCTGGAGAGAGAGGAACTGCTCTTGTGCAGAAACTTTTAAGGCAAGAGTTATGTCCCATGCCAGTGGAGTGTTATCTTGTGATATGGTAGGGAAGCTGCGTACATGTAGTTTGATATAAAGTGGGGCCATGCAGCTCACAAAATGAATTGGATTTTAGATCAGTAATAAGTTCATCAAATTTCTTGAGTCCCATTTTGTTTTAGTTTTCTTGGTTAGCATTGAGCATTGCATATGCAGAACACTTGCATAAATGAACAAACTTAAAAAATTTTTGAGAACAGGCCCTGGTATACACAAAACGGTTATCATAATCTGTATATATAAGCTACATATGTATCTATATATATATATATATATATATATATATATATATATATATGAACAATACAGACACCTGTGATGCAAAATGCAGGTGTAAGGAAAAACATGAGGTATTAAAGCAATGTTAAAAAGTGAGATTTACACGTAACTTATCTTCACAGAGTATATTTGCTTAAGGGGGAGACTTTGTTGTCACAACATGGCAGCATTTTGTCTAGTTCATATAATACATATATTGGACATATAGTGGCCTCCATGGTCTGTTGGTCTGGTGGTTTGCACGCTAGTGCAGCTAGCACAGTGACCTACTAGTAGGGGCCTCTCTCCAATGTGGTCTCTGCGAGTTCAAGCAACCTGCAGATGTTCATGGGTTTTCCTTGGGTTCTGCACGGTTTCCTTCCACCATCGTATGAGTGAAATATTTTTGAGTACAATGTAAAACATCAATCAAATAAATATACACAAGGACATAGTCAAACTGATTTCATGAGAAATGGTTTCGAGCTAGCTTGACAGTTGCAGGTTAATGTTGCCAAGTTATGTTGCCATGTTGGTTTATAAGTGTTAAAACATCTGATAGTGTGAACGGATCAAGAGTGAAAATATTGGGTAATGAACGGTATTAAAATGTCATTGAAATTAATTTGTGGGAATGGTATTGTCATGTCACTCTTAAAATCAATTAATGGAAGGGGGGATAACTCCCATGTGCAGGCGGCACCACTGACAGCGCTGGAGACAATAGTTCAAAACCTAGAGAAGATGATGACCAGTGAATCAAGCCTTGAACCTCAACAAACTAAAGCTCTCACGGCTGTACGGAAGGCTGTAAAACTGTCAGCCAATGGAAGCAGCCTGTCAGCGGTTCAGGCGGCGCAAACACTGGCAATAGTCTCCCTGGCTGCCCAGCTCGCAGAGGAGTCCTTGAAACTCGGCATTAAACCTAGCTGCTTTTTCGACCTCTTCGGAAAATTAAATATGGCCGCCTTGGAGGCCAACAAACTCGCCGAAGGTGTTTCTGACATTGAAGAACAAGTTGAAGGGAATAGTATTGATGCCGCAGACATTGTCTTGTCTGTTCCATCAGACTTTCAGCAGCCACCTACTGTTCTGGAAGACCTCCTTCAGTCTGATGAAAAGCATCAGGCTTTGGCAGAGACATTGCCGACTGTGCTCTTGTCGCGGCCATGCACTGCCCCTAAGGTTTGTGCCAGTTTTTGTGTGTGTGTTGTATCCCATGTTGTGGCACACACTGTTACAACTCTCTCCTTTGTCACTTAAACGTCAACATTGTTTTGGTTTCTCAGAAATTCCTGCACTTAATACTAAATAGTGTTATTTTGTTACTTATACAATGTACCTGGATGGAGCATGTATTGAATTTATATTGATTCTCTTTCTTGATTTACTATGCAAAATTTTCACACCTTTTTTGTCTTCTACACTATGCACATCTCTCTGTCTGTTATGACTGGAGCAATTTTTACACATGTGCCGTTCATGTTTTATGTGTGTCCATCTAAAGGACATTTGACCATTGTGTCCATTATCCCTACCCCTGTGGCATAAAGCCAAAATCATCCTTTCCTATGAGGAGACCTCCGTGGCTCAGTTGGTTAGCGCATTAGTCCAGTGTAATGACCCAGGAGCCTCTCATCAGTGCAGTCACTGTGAGTTCAAGTCCAGCTCATGCTGGCTTCCTCTCTGGCCGCAAGTGAAAAGGTCTGCCAGCAACCTGGTCGTGGGTTTCCCCTGGGTTCTGCCTGGTTTCCTCCCACCATAATGCTGGCCGCCATTGTATAAGTGAAATATTCTTGAGTACGGCGTAAAACACCAATCAAATAAATAAACTCAATAAATCCATTCATATGGAGACCAATGGATACGAGAGCTACAGCCATCACTGAGAGTCGCACTGCCTCAAGAGCATAACTGTATTTTTCTCATCATAATTTCCAGTTCTTATGAAAATTGTTTCACAGGATAATTAGTGTAGTAAATAACAATTATAGGCCAGCAAACTTTGCGGGGCCACCGTGGCTCAGTTGGTTAGCGCACTAGCGCAGCGTAATGACCCAGGAGTCTCTCACCAATGCGGTCACTGTGAGTTCAAGTCCAGCTTATGCTGGCTTCTTCTCCGGCTGTAAAATGGGAAGGTCGTGGGTTTCCCCCGGGCTGAGCCCAATTTCCACCCATCATAATTCTGGCCGCCATCGTGTAAGTGAAATATTCTTGAGTACGGTGTAAAACAACAATCAGATAAATAAATTGTTGGTTGTAACCATGGTTACAGCATCAGCATGTAGATATGTGAGTGTCTTCCATTAGCAAGGATCAGTATTTCTGATCATTATCAGTATGTATGTATGGGTGTAATTTGTGATAGATGTGGATTATTCATGCTGTAGTCTATAAACTGATTATCATCCAAGTATATCCAGGTACATATTTCATTCTTAACAAATGCAAACTCTTCCCAGAATTTGAACTATACTTTTTTAACCAGCAACCTGCGGATGGTCGTAGGTTTCCCCCGGGCGTTTCCACCCACCATAATGCTGGCCGCCATCGTATCAGTGAAATATTCTTGAGTACGGTGTAAAACACCAATGAAATTAATAAATAAATAAACCTTAACCGATGCTTAAATTGGCACCTTCAGACCCAGACCTCCCATACGACTACCCAGTTAGGAACTTTACCCCATGTTGATGCACCCGGGGCAGACGTCATGTCTCACAAATCTTCCCAAAATGTCGCCTTTTCTGACAGCCCTGGGTATAAGGAGACGGTTGATGTATTCACCCAGTGGAATGAGCGCGATGCTCTGGGTGGCATCTCACCAGAAAGCTTGGAGGTACATCTGGACTTGTGTCTGGGTTTGGATTTATATTTGTGTGCGGGTGTATTGGCCCGTTAGCCTGCATACAGTGCAGTGAAATAAATAACATTTTCTAACCGTGTGGTCTTAGGTAATAATATCCTGTGTTGGTTATTTAATTCTCACAATAACTTTATTGTGTCACAGTATGATTCCACCTCCATTATGTCACAGTTAATGACTCCAGCTTCATTTTGTCACAGTTAATGACTCCATCCTCATTTTGTCACAGTTCATGACTCCAGCTTGATTTTGTCACAGTTCATGACTCCAGCTTCATTTTGTCACAGTTCATGACTCCAGCTTCATTTTGTCACAGTTGATGACTTCAGCTTCGTCATGTCACAGTTCATGACTCCAGCTTCATTTTGTCACAGTTCATGACTCCAGCTTCATTTTGTCACAGTTCATGACTCCAGCTTCATTTTGTCACAGTTCATGACTCCAGCTTCATCATGTCACAGTTAATGACTCCAGCTTCATCATGTCACAGTATGACTCCAGCTTCATCATGTCACAGTTCATGACTCCACCTTCATTTTGTCACAGTTCATGACTCCAGCTTCATCATGTCACAGTTCATGACTCCAGCTTCATTTTGTCACAGTTCATGACTTCAGCTTCATCATGTCACAGTTCATGACTCCAGCTTCATTTTGTCACAGTTCATGACTCCAGCTTCATTTTGTCACAGTTCATGACTCCAGCTTCATTTTGTCACAGTTCATGACTCCAGCTTCATTTTGTCACAGTTCATGACTCCAGCTTCATCATGTCACAGTTAATGACTCCAGCTTCACTTTGTCACAGTTCATGACTCCAGCTTCATTTTGTCACAGTTCATTACTCCAGCTTCATCATGTCACACTTAATGACTCCAGCTTCATTTTGTCACAGTTCATTACTCCAGCTTCATTTTGTCACAGTTCATTACTCCAGCTTCATTTTGTCACAGTTCATGACTCTAGCTTCATTTTGTCACAGTTCATTACTCCAGCTTCATTTTGTCACAGTTCATTACTTCAGCTTCATCATGTCACAGTTAATGACTCCACCTTCATTTTGTCACAGTTAATGACTCCAGCTTCATTTTGTAACAGTTCATTACTCCAGCTTCATTTTGTCACAGTTCATGGCTCCAGCTTCATTTTGTCACAGTTAATGACTTCAGCTTCATCATGTCATAGTTAATGACTCCAGCTTCACTTTGTCACAGTTCATGACTCCAGCTTCATTTTGTCACAGTTAATGACTTCAGCTTCATCATGTCACACTTAATGACTCCAGCTTCATTTTGTCACAGTTAATGACTCCAGCTTCATCATGTCACAGTATGACTCCAGCTTCATTTTGTCACAGTCACTGCCACTTCTTTATGCCACATTCACTTCAACTTCATTATTGCAGTAGGACTCTTGCTTCATTATGTCACAGTATTACTCTCATTTCATTATGTGCCAATATGACCCCAGCTTCACAGCATGACTCTTATTCCAGTATGTCACAATATGACTTCCCACCTCATTTGTCTACAATTACACGGCTGTTGCATTATGGCTGAAATGATAGCTCAGGTTGAAGCAGAATTGACCACCGTTATCTTTCAGCCTGTATTAAGTAATATGTTATTGCCATTTGTGAAATCAGGAATCAGTGATAAACTACACAGATTTCGTGGACTAAATTACCTCGAGTGTCGTGGGGTTTACCATCATGTGCCTATAAGGAATGGATCGGAATTTATGTGGCCTGTTTAAGGTTTATAATTCATGTTGAGGTTAATGATTTGAATGAACAGATAACATGTTTGTACTGCATAAAATCTAATTAAAAAACTGAATTTTAACTTATGTAGTAATACCGGTATTATAGTACCATAGTACTTGTGTGTTGGTTGTTGTACAGTTACATGTAGTTGTTTGAATGGTATAAAAATTTGGATGAATATGTTCATAGATACTTTATATTACTGTAATTTTTTCAACTTTTTCACATGTTTGCAAGCTGTTTATTCAAGCATCTTCTGAAGGCATTCTTCTGTGTTAACTGATAAAATTATACTTTTTGCGAAGAGGGGAAATGGGTCAATCTATCCAATGTAAGTTAGTCTGAAAAATCAAATTAAAAATGTGCATAAATTGCATTGAAAGTTGCTCTTTCATGTGTGAAAAGGTTGAGGATTTAGAGGACTCACTGTGGTAGGTTTTTAGTTTGCAGTTAATTTATGTAACTGTCTATTATGACAACAGACTAATAGTTAACAAAATGTTTTCACAACTGAAAGCTGTTTGTTGTGTGGTAAACATGGTAACGGTGTGAATTTTGTATATCAACTGGGATTGAGCTGTGAATTGAAAATCTGTATGTGACTTACAACTGACATGAATTTACCAATGTGTAAGCCTGTTTTTAGCATATTTTTAATATTCAAGGAAATTGAAGGAAATTGAATTAAATACATGTGGGCATTTACTTTCCAAAAAGCTATGATGACTCATTTTCTCAAGTTCAAATACAGGAGGGAGCTTCCTTGGCTCAGTTGGTTAGCGCGCTAGCAACGTAATGACCCAGGAGCCTCTCACCAATGTGGTGGCTGTGAGTTCAAGTCCAGCTCATGCTCCATAAGTGGGAAGGTCTGTCAGCAACCTGCGGATGGCCAAGGGTTTCCCCGGGCTCTACTCAGTTTCCTCCCACCATAATGCTGGCTACCGTTAAGTGAAATATTCATCAGTACAGGATAAATCACCAATAAATTGATTTATTTAATTGTAATAAATAAATAAATAAATAAATCAAATACAGGAACTTCTTTCACTTTATGTTGTATATTATATGGAAGTGATACATTTGTTGTTCTTGCCTTTGAAAATTTTGACCTTGAAATCTTGAATTGAACATGTCGAAGGTCCCATTCCAGACCACACAGGGCTTTATTGAGAACATGACTGTACCAGCTGTAGCCCTCAAGTTAAATGTTTGAAATATATTTCTTGTGTTCACATGAGATATTAGATTTATAGATCGTCTTATTTTATATTTACTTAACAATACATTCTCTGTAATACAGTGTCAGAACTTTGATTAAAATTAAAACATTTTAAACAGACATTTTTGTCCAATGGCTGCATTACGACTGCATTGGCGTGAAGCCATGATCATTCATTCATTTCTTGTATAAGACTGTTTGACTGAAAATTGTGAATTTTTGTATTTAAAAATATGTTTTTATTAATTGACAGCCGACTTCAAATGAAAATCTCAATTTATCCACTGCTTCAAATGATGAAATTCGTGAAATGATGTCAAAAAGTCGGGCATC
Source organism: Liolophura sinensis (assembly GCF_032854445.1). Classification (NCBI taxonomy): domain Eukaryota; kingdom Metazoa; phylum Mollusca; class Polyplacophora; order Chitonida; family Chitonidae; genus Liolophura; species Liolophura sinensis. The sequence goes on from NC_088296.1 coordinate 15,400,833, forward strand.
GCTGCGCAGCGAATACAAAGCAAGACTCACGGAGACAAAGTTAGCAGTGGAGGATCGCAGATCTAAGTCCCCAGCCGTCTCCATCCCGTCCCTTCACTCATTGGATGAGGATCAGCTAATCGAAGATGACGAAGACCTGGACACATTGTTGCCAGATAATCGCAAAGGTAATTTAATACAGTACGTGGATATCTTAATATTTCTATATGGCCACTGAGGCCAAATCCAGCTCATGCTGGCTTCCTCTCCAGTCATATGGGAGAAGATTGTCGGCATCCTGCAGATGGTGGTAGGTTTCCGTGGGATCCTTCCCTGACTATACTATGTCACCATCTTTGTGAGTTATTTTTTTCTGTCACCTTTGGTGGAATAGTCCACAAGCCCTCAGTGGTTTTATTTCCTGCCGATCGTTTTATAATTTGATCAAATATTTTAAAATTTCATTTGTTTATCGGATGAAGAAGTGAAATAAAACTAAAAATATCTTGGCATTTAAATCCTGCATTGCATGTACAGACTTAAGTAAATCCACATCATGAAGGAGGCCATGGCCAAGTGGTTAAAGGTATTGAAAACAAACCTTTTAAAACTCGTTTAACAGAATAATAATTACTGAATTTCATGTCAAGGCTGTGTTTGAAGATCATGTAAGTTATGTCAGACCACAATGTCAAACATCAACCAAGTATTAAAGGATTAATGAAAAAGTAACTCAAAAAACAAAAATTATGGTTACAATGGGATCAAAAATTATTCCAAAAAATGAATTTTTTTATATTTGATGTCTATGCTTTTTCCCTTAATTACCCCCAGCCTCTATTTTACACTTATTTGGGTCAATGGTCAGCAAGTGTTAGAAATAGCATCAGTGTTGAACTTACAACGAATGTTTGGCTTCCAGAGCTTCATGTATATAGCACCTCCATTGATGGACTCTTAATATTACCTCAGAGTTCCTTTGACAGCGTGGCTCAGTTGGTTAGCGCACTAGCACAGCGTAATGACCCAGGAGTCTCTCACCAATGTGGTCGCTGTGAGTTCAAGTCCAGCTCATGCTGGCTTCCTCTCCAGCCATAAGTGGGAAGGTCTGTCAGCAACCAGCAGATGGTCGTGGGTTTCCCCTGGGCTCTGCCCGCTTTTTTCCCACCATGATGCTGGCCGCCGTCGTATAAGTGGAATATTCTTGTGTATGGCGTAAAACGCCAATCAAATAAATAAATAAATACTTTGACAGCTATACTAGTATATATGCATCATATGAAGGCTACTGACACCATATATATCCGTATCCTGTCACTGAGTCACCATGTCATGAATTTATCCTGCAAAGACTCCTCAACTGAGTGCAAAAGACCGACGTATAGGTGAATCACTTCAAAGATGTGACCATTGTATTCACAGCCTAACGTAAGAAGATAACCTACACAGCAGGCAGATTTGACATCTGCAGGATGTGAGAATTTGTTTGTGCCTCACGTGACCATTGTTATCCAATGAAAAAGCAGAGTATTTTGTCTGATATGGGACAAAATCATATATTACCGTCATCACTATACATACAATCAACAAGCTACTTAATTTCAATTCTGACCATTGGTCATTGAGTATAGGATGTGATCTGTAGCTGTCAAAATTACTTTGTTAGAGCGGAGCCCGAATTGGGGGCATTTAGCTGGTTTTGCATTCACAAACTATTCTTTTCATTGACTTTTTTTTTAATATTTCTGACCATTGACGGAAAATATGGGTGAAGAGGTGTTATTAAGAAATGTAAAATATGCCTAAAAAAAAAAATTTTTTTCTAATGTTTTTGCCGTATATTTCCTTTTTTTTGTTATACATGTTAAAACCATAAACTTGTAAATAAATGTGTATTCATTTGTTTTCAGACAGCACAGGGTCATACACAGCCGACAAGGGTACCTCCCCACCCTCAGCCAGGAGAAATAAACAATCTGCCTCACCCTCAGTGCGCACACCTCTCACACCCCGCACACCTTATACCCCTCGCACCCTGCAAACCCCTCAGATTCCCCATAGCCCGACTCGGGGATCTGCTCGGGGGTCTGCTCGGGGGTCTGCTCGGGGGTCTGTTCAGGGATCTTCCTGGTCACAGCAGAGGTAAGAGTGGCTGATAATGTCCTATATGTATATATACATGTATATATATAGCCCCTTGTCACCATTCAGAGAACATTCTATTTCATTCAGTGCATGAAATGCCAAATATATGAGACCGAATATGACGGGACTCAGGTGATACTAGAGTTTCCACATACCCCTTGGTCATGTCCTTGCGCAGGGATATGTAGACATGCAGACGCAAAATGTAAGCAGCATTGGAGACATTTAACTTTTGTTTAACAAAAATTACTTTTTCTCATCTGCATTGATCATGACCCTCCCACCATAATGTTGGTGATAGTCGAAATATGAAGTGAAATAATCTTGAGCACAAAACTCTCACTGGATTAGAGTAATGAAAAATGCATTGGGAGCTTTGGAAGAGTTTCCTCCAGAGAGATCAGATGAAGTCCTAGCTAGAACAGTTTGGCCTTTGTTTGTGGCCTAAAAACAGGATTGACTGGGATGCTTACATTTGTCCCTTGAATGGCTCTGTAATTCCTAGTTAAATCCATGTCTGAAAGCTCCTGTGTCTGGACACAAATCAGTTTTGTCCCTGGCTGTTCATCACAACATCAGTGTGTTGGAAGTAAACAAGGGAACTTGACATAGTGAGTGCTGAGTGAGATTTCCCCGCATCATGCACAGCGAAAATCGATACTATGGCATCAAAAAAAAAAAAAAACAACAAAATCACCGCAATCACAATCTTTTGTCGTGCCATTCTCTTCATGCCTTTCGTTTGACTTTGACCTAAATCAGCTCTTCTGTGACTCGTGCAGTGAAGTAGCTCCAAGCACTGCAATGTGGTCAACAGCTATGCATGACAATTCTGACAGTTACATAACTGTATGATACAGTCAGTGAACATTAATATCTTTAGAAATTAACATTGATGAGAGCCTTCCTTCAGTATCAGAAGGCTCTGAATTCATTTACACAAACACACTGTAAAGATTTAAAGATTTTATTCCTGAGTACGCAGGATACATAAACGGAGACAATTCTGGAGGCAGGTGGCCTCCAATTTTGCTCAGTGTTACATCTCAGAAATGCTCTTTATGGTGATGAGTTTGTTTACTGGCGACCTCCTGGGGGTATGTTGGTTTACAGTTGCCTGAGGTTGATAATATTAAAATATAAAATCTACCTGTATACCCCTGGAAGGTCACAGTAAAACTGATATGGGCACCTCCATGGCAGAGGTGGCTAGTGTGCCGGCAGGTCACGATGAACTGAGAGTCTCTCACCAATGCAGTCACTGTGAGTTCAAGCTTATCTCATGCTGGCTTCCACTCCGGCAGTACATGGAATGATTTGGCAGGAACCTGCAGATGGTCGTGGCTTTTCCCAAGGCTCTATGGTTTCTCCTCGGTTTTTCGGGTATGGCACAGAAGTAACTAAATATAACTAATGGATGTATTGTGTGTAGGTATATAAACCCACCCTAAAGTCAGCCTTGTCTCTCTGAATGTTCGTTTCAGGAAGCCCTCAGTGGAGAAGGACGTTAACCCCATCGTGCAGGAATACCTGGAGAGCTACGGCGGAGTGGTCAGTTTTAAGGAGGACCTCAGCAAGCTGCTGATGGACAAAGGTATCAACACATTTATGAGAATTATACCGTATCCTTGATATCAAAATGGGGCCGCTTTGGTGGCATAATGGTATAGAGTGTCTGCCTCAAGTCAGGACCCATGTCAGGTCAGACCAGGATGGCACTACCATGCTGGGCACTAAACACTGACAGGATAGAGTAAGGAAATAGGACAGTGTAATATTGTGACTCAGTGGGGTGTCATGCCTGATGTCTTCAGCATGATACTTTAGTGTGACGGCACTTTAACGATATGGACTCGGCATTGTGTCACACGTAGTGACTCCTCGTTGTCATGGACTCAACATTGTGCCACACGTAGTGACTCCTCGTTGTCATGGACTCAACATTGTGCCACACCTAGTGACTCCTCATTGTCATGGACTCAACATTGTGCCACACCTAGTGACTCCTCGTTGTCATGGACTCAACATTGTGCCACACCTAGTGACTCCTCGTTGTCATGGACTCAACATTGTGTCACACCTAGTGACTCCTCCTCGTCATACGATGGAAAAATGCGTTACTTCGTCAGAACGATCCAGAAACTGAACAGTACATTATAATGACCACACATTATGGTACAGCAAAACCGTGATGATACAGCATGGTACACTACTGAACAGTTCAAGCTAGACCATGCGGTACTGCTCAAAAAAGTCCAAAAACTGAATAGGACAGTACTGCCTTGTCAGAGATCATATGCTACAGCACAGCATAACCATGACTGTACAGTACACTACTGAACAGTTCAAGCTAGACCATGCAGTACTGCTCACAAAACGCTCACATACGCTACAGCACAGCATAACCATGACTGTACAGTACACAACTGAACAGTTCATGCTAGACTATGCGGTACTGCTCACAAAAGTCCAAAAACTGAACAGGACGGTGCTGCCTAGTCAGTGACCATACGCTACAGCACAACATAACCATGACTGTACGGTACACAACTTAACAGTTCAAACTAGACCATGCAGTACTGCTCACAAAAGTCCAAAAACTGAATAGGACAGTGCTGCATAGTCAGTGATCATACGCTACAGCACAACATAACCATGACTGTACGGTACACAACTGAACAGTTCAAACTAGACCATGCAGTACTGCTCACAAAAGTCCAAAAACTGAATAGGACAGTGCTGCAAAGTCAGTGATCATACGCTACAGCACAGCATAACCATGATTGTACGGTACACAACTGAACAGTTCAAACTAGACCATGCAGTACTGCTCACAAAAGTCCAAAAACTGAACAGGACAGTGCTGCCTAGTCAGTGATCATATGCTACAGCACAGCATAACCATGACTGTACGGTACACAACTGAACAGTTCAAACTAGACCATGCAGTACTGCTCACAAAAGTCCAAAAACTGAACAGGACAGTGCTGCCTAGTCAGTGATCATACGCTACAGCACAGCATAACCATGACTGTACGGTACACAACTGAACAGTTCAAACTAGACCATGCAGTACTGCTCACAAAAGTCCAAAAACTGAATAGGACAGTGCTGCCTAGTCAGTGATCATACGCTACAGCACAACATAACCATGACTGTACGGTACACTACTGAACAGTTCAAGCTAGACTATGCAGTACTGCTCACAAAAGTCCAAAAACTGAATAGGACGGTGCTGCCTAGTCAGTGATCATACGCTACAGCACAGCATAACCATGACTGTACAGTACACAACTGAACAGTTCAAGCTAGACCATGCAGTACTGCTCACAAAAGTCCATAGACTGAATAGTAATACAGCAGCTGAGCAGTCAGTATTGTGCTGGTCTGAGCAAAACAGCCCAATAGTGCAGCACTCACATATAAAGGCAGCCATTTTACCTTTTTCTGCTTTTTTTCTCTACTATATTGATTATTTTTGACAAAAATTATTTCCTTAAAATTTGTTAGTTTTTCCAGAAAATATAAGGAAAAAGGAAATAGTCTTTTTGAGACTCCCATTATAAGGAAGTTCTTTTTCTGTCTCATCTCTCAAAATTTATTTATTTATTTTTTTATTTAAAAGATTTATCAGTGTTGTGTCTGATACAGGCAAAGCAGCTAAATGTTAGAGTTATGATTATCACAAAATGTGGTTGTACCTTGTAGACATGATGACAACCAGCCAGATGCTGACAGAGTTAGGGAGTGTTATGTCTGATAGAGACAAAGTGGCTAAATGCTAGAGTTATGATTATCACAAAATGTGGTTGTACACTGTAGACATGATGACAGGCAGCCACATGCTGACAGAGCTTGAGAGTAGTGTTTCTGATACAGGCAAAGTGGTTAAATGTTAAGAGTTATGATTATCACAAAATGTGGTTGTACCTTGTAGACATGATGACAGCCAGCCAGATGCTGACAGAGCTAGAGAGTGTGGCTTTCCAGCCAGAAGAAGAGGTAGAACCTCAGCTGAGGAAGATGACCAAAAACCTTCATTACAGTATGTCACTGATTGGTTGTGGTTGTTGTGGTTGGATTGGTGTTGGTAGACTGTGCTGAAGAATAAATATTTTCACCTGATTGTGACACCTTAGCAAGATTTATGAATGTAGGAAGAAATACAATTTACTTGAAAAATACAAGGCATGAATCCTTGGCCAGTCTAATACTTTATTCATTTATTTATTTATTTTAAGTTGTACTGAAGGCCATACTCAAGAATTTTTCACTCATGCATTGGTGGTAAGTTTTTTTGGTGGAGAGAAAAGAGAGTGTCCAGAATAATCCACTGACCTTTGGACAATTGTTGATGAACTTTCTCACGTCTGATGTACTACCATGTACACCATACTAGTGGAAGACTAATGCTGTTCTACAAAGATTAGACTGTAGAATCAGTCATATGAGTGTTGATTGTCCACCGCTTATTTAGCTGTGTAGGAAAGGCTCATGACCTGTAGCAGATATATAGTGTTTGTCTTTCAATGGCTGGGGCACACAAGGTACGGGTTCAAACCCAGGCCTGAACAAGAAATTTGTACATTCCCCTGACTCCCAGTGTCCTTGGTGTCTTGGTGACATTCGTTGAAGAACTGACATGACATGCAGGGAGGTTAATCTGATGATCCAGTTGCCAAAGTTTGGTGATAATTACCCCAGGCCCAGACACTTCATTGTGTCAATTTCCTCCACCCATAAAATGGATCGCTGTTACATGAGTGAAAATCTCTTGAGTATGGCCACAAACAGCTATCTAATAAATAATATAGTTTTCTATTGAAATTTTTACTATATAGTTCTATTTTTCACCAGGAGGAAAGATTGAAGGTGTCGTCTTTGTTGTTAGTCACACAAAAGATTTTAGTTTAGATCTTTAAAATCATTTTAAATTACTTTCTATGGAAAGACAGAAACAGTGTTAATAATTTTATCCTGCAGTTTTATTTGAGATAATAGGATTAATGATGATGATGATTCATAATTAATAATAATAATTAATTAATAATATACACATGGAGAAATCATATTTTGTGGCTCTTTTTTTGGACACTTTGGGGCCTCCGTGGCCAAGGGGGGTTAGCAAGCCACCGGGGCGCAATGTCCCAGGAGCCTCTCACCAATGCAATCACTGTCAGCCCAAGTCCAGTTCTTGCTGGCTTTCTCCTTGGTGGTACGTGGGAATGCCTGTCAGTAACCTGCCAATAGTCACCGGTTTCCCCCAGGCTGTGCATAGTTTCCACCCACCCTAACACTGGCCGCTGTTGTATAAGTGAAATATTTTTGATTATAGCATAAAACACCCATCAGATAAATAAAATGGTCACTTTTGAGGATTTAATTAGGCACTTTTGAAAAATGAGTCGTGCGAAAATATGCATGTAATTTCATTTGGCATGCTGCTTAACACGGTGACAAATTGCTTTTACACATGTAGTTACACCTCATTTCAATTAAGGTGAAAGAAAACCCTAAAGAATACAACAGGCTATCAGCATTACCAGCGTAATGTTTGTCATCATATACATATTTGCAGTGAAAAAAAAAATAGATCAGCATGTAGTTCCCCATGGTCTTTCCAAGAAAGAGCAGAGCCAGTTGGTGTTCTGTTTCTAAATTTGCTTTCTTGGATATTTTGGTTATAATATAATTTGTTTCTCTGCAGTTCTGGATGAATTGATGACACTATTTGGCACGATACTTGTTAGTGACAGGGTAAGTTGAGGTTAATGATGTCTTCAGTATGGAAATACAGGTACCTGAGCCCCTCGTGTGGGAAGGTCTGTCAGCAACCTGCAGATGGTTGTGAGTTTCCCGCGGCCTGTGTCCAGTTTCCTTCCCCCATAATGCTGGTTGCCTTCAGATAAGTGAACCATTGTTGTGTAAGGGGTAAAACATATCAACCAAATAAATAAATCCAGTACCTTCCAAAGCAAGCCTCCTTATCTTGTTACAGATGCTCTTGATCTTGAACTGATCCTCATTGAAGTCTGTAGTAGTGAACTGTTAGTGATGTTCGGTATGAATATGTAAATTTCTCTTCAAAAGAAAAAGGGGGCCTCCGTGGCTCATTCGGTTAGCGCGCTAGTGCAGCGTAATGACCCAGAAGCCTCTCACCAATGCGGTCACTGTGAGTTCAAGTCCAGCTCATGTTGGCTTCCTCTCCGGCCGTAAGTGGGAAGGTCTGCCAGCAACCTACGGATGGTCGTGGGTTTCCCCTGGCTCTGCCCGGTTTCCTACCACCATAATGCTGGCCGCCATCGTATAAGTGAAATATTCTTAAGTACAGGGTAAAACACCAATCAAACAAACAAACAAATAAAAGAAAAGGTGACATAATATAAGTGTAGTTATTTCTGAAGAATGATGAGGAATGAATAAAAGACATGGATGATTTTTGGGGTTTTTTCTGACATGCTTGGTAACTTTAAATAATATCTTATCAATCAGTTTTAATATGCAATTCATATGGCCATGGTCGTACGTGGGAAGGTCTGCCAGAAACCTGCGGATGGTCGTGGGTTTCCGGTTTCCTCCCATCGTAATGTGGCTGCGGTCGTAAAAGTGAAATATTCTTCAGTACGATGTAAAACACCAATCAAATAAATAAATAAGTAAATATGGCCATGGTGATAAATAAATAAATAAATCAATGAATAAAACAAACTTTCTTTGCTGTTTGCTTCTCAGGAACCTGTTGTCTCCTCTTTGGTGAATTATTCGCGTGAGCCGACTAGGACAAACGTGGTGACACGAGAGCAGACAGATGATTCGGGTCACGGATTCACCCCTGTGAATGGCCGAAATCGATCCGCCGGCTCGCGACAAAGTGACAAGTGCATGGGCTGTCAGAACGAGACTGTGACAGAGTTGAGGGAGGCGTGCACACTGCTGTTAGTATTGTAGTTGTTCCAACAATTTTGTATGTTAAAGTAGTTCGCTACATTTAACTTGTCAAACTCAGATTTTTAAAGAAATGATCCAGTGATTTGTTGTGAGAAAAAGTAATGAGGAACAGGGGTCAACAAAATACATTTTTATCCAAGGAGAATATAAAGTGCCTTCACGTTTGTCCCTTTGCTCCTGTGCTTTACACAACTATACTAGATATCACTCGGATGTATAGATGTTTGCTTAACTTCTAACACATTTGTAAAAATAATCGTGGAATAGAATATATCAAATGAAACAAGGGGTCACCAAACTACTTCCTTGGCTAACGTGAGTGCAAAATGAGTTTGTGTGAGCGAAATGGTATGCCTGTAGAAATGTAAAGTGGGACATACATTGCCCTTTTTAGTGATGCAACCAGCGGATGGTCGTGGAGTGAAATATTCTTGAGTACAGCGTAAAACACCAATCAAATAAATCAAATAAATAAATTTTGCATATGAAAGAGTACTTTTCAGAGAAATTTATTCACATTTTTAACAAAACAAAATTGGAGACAAAACTGCATCGATCAGATTGGTCAGTTTGAGGGTTTCACACAAAAAGTATAATTTTATTTGAATACACGGAATAATACCTTCAGAGTATGCCTGAATAAACACCTTGCAAGCATGTGAAATGGTTGAAGAATGACAGTACATACATGCACATACCTTCTAATGTTTTGCTTTTGTGTGTTTCAGTCAGTGTCAGTTGGATGTTGAGGCCAGAAAACATCAAGAACAAATAAGGTACATGTAATTATCTATTGATTTATCCTCTCAAAGTGCTGGTTCAAATCTGGGCTTTTGTTTAGGAATTTGTAGATTTTATTGCTGTCATGGCTTGCGACACTTTGATGGCAGTATGCGCTCAATGAGGCTTGTACGGCAGCTTGATGGCAGTAAGTGTTGAACAAGGTTTGTACGGCAGCTTGATGGCAGTAAGTGTTGAACGAGCCTTGTACAGCAGCTTGATGGCAGTAAGCGCTCAACGAGCCTTGTACAGCAGCTTGATGGCAGTAAGCAATCAACGAGGCTTGTACAGCAGCTTGATGGCAGTAAGCGCTCAACGAGGCTTGTACCGCAGCTTGATGGCAGTAAGCGCTCAACGAGCCTTGTACAGCAGCTTGATGGCAGTAAGCAATCAACGAGGCTTGTACAGCAGCTTGATGGCAGTAAGCACTCAACGAGGCTTGTACGGCAGCTTAATGGCAGTAAGCGCTCAATGAGGCTTGGACAGCAGCTTGATGCGCATCCATTCATTGATATGATCGAAGACTTGTTATCGATATTGCAAGTGTGAAAGTTTGTCAGTAACTTGCCTGAGGTAGATGGTTTACTGCATGATCTCTGATTTCCTCCATCTATAAAACTGACTGCCAATGGAGGGGAACTCATAAACCTGCTTCTGGCTTGTAACAAGGTGGTCAAGTTGTTCTTTCCTTTATTAGATCTCCATTATCGGTGTGGGCATGCTCATAAAACATATATGAAATACACACGCAAAGTGCAAATCAGTGCGTTCTACTGTCATTTGGACCTTCTGTGTCCTCGAGTCTACTGTATTGTAAAAGTGAAAAAATTAATAAATAAAACAACTGAAGCTCAATTGAAGCTTGTACACTGTATCAGTAAATACTGTAATCATTAAGCATGATTTTGTGTTATCTCCTGCGACCTCAGGCCAGAGAGAGTTTATACTGGATGGTTCGTGATTTGGATACAACACACATTATTGTGTTACATATTTTCTTGCTTTTAATTCAGAAAAAACACACAGATGATGATGGAGATGCAGAAAACCATAGAAGAGCTCCAGAAGGAGTTAGCTGCCCTTACTAAGACTGCAGAGGGTATGAAGGAGGTAAGAACATACATGTAGTTTACATGAGTTTACGGTTTTGTGTTCGTAACATAAATATTTATTTATTTATTTGATTAGTGCTTTACACAGCACTCAAGAATATTTCACTTAGACGACAGTATCCAGGGTGCTATCTCAAAAAGTACGGGACTGCATGTTTTGAAGTCAGATTTTGCACACATGAAGGGCACAGTAGTATGGGGGGGGGGATGTTCTTTCACTTATTCTCTGCATTCATGTTAAATACTATACATTACAAGTTGCATGACTTCAGTACTTTATGTACCGAGCTGAAGTTTTGCTTATATATGTCTTGTACAGGCCAGTTGTTTTTGGTACCCTAGCTACCAAATCTAAGATTTATATGCAGTCTCTTACATATTTTAAAGAAATGAAACTTAGTTCACTTTAATTGACATCTGTACATCCTGTGTCAGAAAGTGACTTGTTGTTGTTGTTGTTGCTGCTGTACTGGGCCCAGTTGTTCAAAGGCGTATTAGCTAATACTGGTATTAAGTCATGTTTTATAGTTAAAATTTAACGTAACTCTGCAGCCAATGTAGTTCTCCACAGTCAGAGTATAACAGCAGCAGTTTTAATTCATATTTAATACTCTGGTACACAATTTATTTTAGGCTAAGCACTAAACTGAAGACCAGTCTTAAAGTTAAACCAAGTATCAAGTGTTAAACCAGTAGTGAACAACCGGGTCCTGGGAACCTTTCAAAAACTGCCAAAACACAGTCAGTCAGTTTACACAAGTTTTACTGTATTATAGTCATGGAAGTCTTTGTTATTGATCTTATCTCTCCCATAGCCTCCGCCAATACCAACCATCATGTTCACCAGGATGGACTCTGAAAGGAATGCTAAAATCATGAAGAAGGCTCTGAATGAGGATAGGCTCAACACTGACCAGTACAAGGTAATGCTGATAAGAACCATATGTTACCTAACAAAGCCTGCAAGACCAAAATATGAACGGCAAGGTTAGTGTTGCTCTCAAATGCATTATAGGGAAAACAATTTAGGCAGTTCTCTAGTATTTCTAGCTTTGTTAGAATAGGTTCAATACTGACCAATGCAAGGCAGGAGAATAACAAAGCACAAATTTGCCTTGACATCCTGCACAGAGTTCATGTTATCTAGCATACAGGCCCCATGTTAACTGAATGGCCCGTGTTGAAAGATAGCATGCCCTAAATATGACCCAACTCACTAGTTTAGCATCACATATAATAGATGTTGAATCATGCTGAGAAACCTCATTTAAAAGAAAAACTGTTACAATACATCATTCTGCTAGTTTTAATTTTGAACAGAAATGTTCCAGTGGTATTCGTAGAAATGTATCAGTGGGAGTTTAAAATAGGCAGTCTTAGTGCATGTACTTCCTTATTTGGTGTTCTACATGAGGAAATTTAGAGGATATAGGAGGATTAAGTACAGTTAATTCAGTACAGCGTAGGCTAGCAAACTGTGATTTAAAGGAGCATTAGATCATTCCTGGTGTTTTCAGAATAGCATTTCATTGAGACAGCAGTGTGAATATGTCAGCTATTAGTCAGGCCTGCTGCATGTGCAATGCAAGGAGACAGGTTGTGATATTACAAGGTGTCTTCAGCTTTGCGTTTTAGTGGTGCAGCACTAGTACTGTGAATATGTCAGCACTGAGACAGGCCTGTTATATGTACAAGGAGACACATTGTTGTGATATTACCAGATGTCCTCAGCATGGTGTTTTAGTGGTGCAGCACTAGTAGTGTGAATATGTCAGCACTGAGACAGGCCTGCTACATGTACAAGGAGACACATTGTTGTGATATTACCAGGTGTCCTCAGCATAGTGTTGTAGTGGTGACAGCACTAGTGCTGTGAATATGTCGGCATTGAGACAGGCCTGCTACATGTACAAGGAGAGACCTTGTTGTAGTATTATATATTATAAAATAGAGTTGACAGCAATTGTAAGCCACTAAGCAATCCATCAAGCAGAAACGGACAGCCATTATGTTAAAGTTAGCCTCTTAACACAACTGTAATTCTTCAATTTTTCCGCATCTTTTCAAACCTATTCTGAAGGCATTATTCTGATAATGACATTTTTTGTGAAGCCCTGAAATTTGTCAATCCAACCAATATCATTTTGTCTCCAAAATCTAATTATAAATGTGCATAAATTGCAGTAGAGTTGCTCTTTCATGTACAGAGAGGTTGGGGTATAAGGGTATGTGATATTCTTGAGCACAAACACTGCTTTACCAAACTGTGTGCTACTCTAACTGTTATTTTCCCTTTCTCATTGCCTTTAGAGAAGTAAAGAGTGAATGATAAATGCAGGATAGATTCCTAATCTTGCCGATCCTTCCATAAATCCTTGAGCATTAAATCTCGATCAGAGAAAATGCAATACAAATGATTGCATGCAGTATTAAGCCCGAGATCAAGGAACTGAGATTTGACCTTGGCCAGGTGCGTACACTGGCATGACGCCAGTTCTGTATTAGTCACTGATTTGGATGAAATGATTACAGCATGGATTATGGCACCTGCAAATCCTGTATATCAGGGATCAGAGTCTTTATAGCAGCAGCTAGAGGTGCTTTACAAGGTTAAAACTGGGGGCCAGAAAGCTCTTCTCTTCCCCTCCATAAAAGAAACCATCTAGGTAGAAATCTGTTAATCTGCAGAATTTAACATACATATTCATGGGAGTTCTCTGGTGCAAGGGCTCATTAGTACTGTATTTCACCTAAGCTTAGCACTTTTTGCTTAGCATTTTTCACCTAATCTTAGCATTTTTCAACCATCTAAGCTTAGCATTTTTCACCCTCCCAAGCTTAGCATTTTTCACCGAAGCTTAGCATTTTTCACCCTCCTAAGCTTAGCATTTTTCACCTAAGCTTAACATTTTTCGCTTAGCATTTTTCGCCTAAGCTTAACATTTTTCACCTAAGCTTAGCATTTTTAATGTGACACATTTTGCTTGAGTCTGATTGATTCACCAACCAGTTTTTATTTTGTGGAGTTGAATGAATTTCTTATCAGACAAATTTAAGTGTTGGCATCAAAAAGATCATTTTAAGGCATTTATGTGCCTGGTAAAGTGCATTTTCCCATACCAAATTTAGGGTCAAATACAGTATGTGTCAGTGTCATGTTGATCCTGAACCGTTAGTTCGAGACCACACACATCTGCAGGGTGCAAAATGATCACATGTTTTGCGAACATGTAAATTATGCTTGTGATGAAATGAATAAAATCTACCTGTCATGAAAGAAATCCAGAATACAGTCAACCATATACCAATGCCATTTTTCAGTGTTGATTTGCAAGTTTTGCAGATAACTAAAAACCAAAGAATTGGCACAGGTAACAAAAATCAGTACCTGTCACATGTGACAGGTCAAACCAAATAAACATTTCACCCCGTGATCAGGGCACTTCACTGATCTGCACCTATGCTTTGTGGAAGACAAGATGGAAGATAACATGAGGAGCTGTAACGAAATAAACAACAATGGAGTGAGTGAGTGAGTGAGTGCTTGGGGTTGAACGTCGTACTTAACGATTTTTCAGTAATATGACAACAAAGGAATCCTTAGGGTGTATGTAATGTGCCTCCTTGTTGCTGGATGGATCTCCACCGCTCTTTTATCTAGTGCTGCTTCACTGAGACGACTTACTGAAGGCAAATAAGCCGCCTCACCCAAACCATTATACTCATACGGGTAAACCAGTCGTTGCACTATCCCTTTCATGCAGAACGCCAAACGAGGAAGTTACAACTTCCTCTTTTAAAGTCTTAGGTATGACTTGACCCAGACAACAATGGAAGATAGTCTAATAACTGGGGCTTATCATAACTGGAAAGTACAGTATGTTAAGACAGCAGAGGAATGTGCACAGCATACGCAAATTATGAGCTTCAAGAAGACGTATTTTTGGACTACTGTGATTCTTTAACATTTTTGCATGTTTGCTAAGGTGTTAATTCAAGCATATTCTGAAGGCATTATTCTCTGTAGACAAATAAAATTTTACTTTTTTGTAAAGCCCTGAAACTGGCCAATTCAGGAAATTTTCTTTTGTCTCTAAAATAATATTAAAGATGTGCATAAATCCCACTGAAAGTTGCTCTTTCATATGCGAAAGGTTGAGGGTAACTTCCATGTTATTTTAATATAGACAGTATTTTACAGTGCAAGTCAAGCATGTAGGTACGAATAAAGTGGCCAATGACTGCCTATGGTTAGCAATGGTTTCTCAGTACGGTAAAGCCTAGGTGAACTTTAGGGTATATACTGCATATCAGCTGCACGGTACTTGAGCAGGCGTGCGGTAATACATTATTTGCTGCATACCTGCAGCCACACAGGGCATGTACATTTATTAGAATGCCCTGCAGTAATGTATAGAGTAGTGAAGAGTGGGAAATGACACAAGGAAATACAAGACCCATTATTTTGGGGTTTGTTTAAGAATTTTCCTGTACATTTGCTGTGAAGTGCCACAGTGCTCTATATATATTTGTAATTCTTCTTGTATCAGGTGTAATTCCAGGCAGTATAGTGAATGGAACAGCCAAGGTGTATATATATACATGTATGTAGTGTTAGACCCTAATCAGGCTTACACAAAACCAATACCGACATCATTAGCAACGGTAATCCAGGGGAGATAATCAGCTTTCCTGACTGACCCTTTTGTATTTGTCTCAACCTGTCTGCATTGTGTTTGTGTTTTGCTTGTGTGTGACAAGTTTCCAAGTTGGTCATTCACTGTGATGTAAGTCAGAGAGTTAACACCACAGTGTTCAGATATACCCAACATTACACAGACTGTCGCTGCTCGGCTTATGATCTGCATGTTTTGTACAGTGTGCAACAAGGCATGGACATTCTCTCAATGATGTAAGTCGGACAGTTTAATACTGCAGAGGTTTATAGGTATACCAAACTTCACACAGACCTCCAGCTTAGCTTGTGAGCTGCCATTGTTGTTATGTAGAACACTAGGAATTGGTCGACATGTATATGATGTAAGTTTGGACTTTAATTTGCCGGTACTGTGGAGAGGTATAACCAAACGTAATATATAACTGTGTATGAGTGGCCATGTTAGGCTCAGTTGTCTGCCCCGTAGTAGAAATTGTGCAGTGTTATTCAGTGTTAGTTTTCTGTACTTGCTCCTAAAACAAACTGGATGTTGCCTGCATATACCGAATTTGTATCTGAGGTTTGACTTCATGAAAATCACAAGTTTCTTCCTGAGGTAAGCCAAATTTAGTTACAAATGGCAAATATTATAAAAATCAGGTGTGAAAGATTGTTGTTTTTTTTTTATAATGGTACATTTTATCCTTCATATGGCATGCACTCAGTGTGGGTTCACAAAGCTTATGACTCTTACACACTCATAATTCACTGACACCCTGAATATATCTGTTGCAACCATATATACACACATGTACATGTCATATGGCATGCACTCAGTGTGGGTTCACAAAGCTTATGACTCTTACACACTCATAATTCACTGACACCCTGAATATATCTGTTGCAACCATATATACACACATGTACATGTCATATGGCATGCACTCAGTGTGGGTTCACAATGCTTATGACTCTTACACACTCATAATTCACTGACACCCTGAATATATCTGTTGCAACCATATATACACACATGTACATGTCATATGGCATGCACTCAGTGTGGGTTCACAATGCTTATGACTCTTACACACTCATAATTCACTGACACCCTGAATATATCTGTTGCAACCATATATACACACATGTACATGTCATATGGCATGCACTCAGTGTGGGTTCACAATGCTTATGACTCTTACACACTCATAATTCACTGACACCCTGAATATATCTGTTGCAACCATATATACACACATGTACATGTCATATGGCATGCACTCAGTGTGGGTTCACAATGCTTATGACTCTTACACACTCATAATTCACTGACACCCTGAATATATCTGTTGCAACCATATATACACACATGTACATGTCATATGGCATGCACTCAGTGTGGGTTCACAATGCTTATGACTCTTACACATTCATAATTCACTGACACCCTGAATATATCTGTTGCAACCATATATACACACATGTACATGTCATATGGCATGCACTCAGTGTGGGTTCACAATGCTTATGACTCTTACACACTCATAATTCACTGACACCCTGAATATATCTGTTGCAACCATATATACACACATGTACATGTCATATGGCATGCACTCAGTGTGGGTTCACAATGCTTATGACTCTTACACACTCATAATTCACTGACACCCTGAATATATCTGTTGCAACCATATATACACACATGTACATGTCATATGGCATGCACTCAGTGTGGGTTCACAATGCTTATGACTCTTACACACTCATAATTCACTGACACCCTGAATATATCTGTTGCAACCATATATACACACATGTACATGTCATATGGCATGCACTCAGTGTGGGTTCACAATGCTTATGACTCTTACACACTCATAATTCACTGACACCCTGAATATATCTGTTGCAACCATATATACACACATGTACATGTCATATGGCATGCACTCAGTGTGGGTTCACAATGCTTATGACTCTTACACACTCATAATTCACTGACACCCTGAATATATCTGTTGCAACCATATATACACACATGTACATGTCATATGGCATGCACTCAGTGTGGGTTCACAAAGCTTATGACTCTTACACACTCATAATTCACTGACACCCTGAATATATCTGTTGCAACCATATATACACACATGTGCATGTTAGTCTTCAATCATTTCTCATGTTTACAAAGTCTTTAAGTATATTCTGAAGACATTTTTCTGTGTTGACTGATAAAATTATACTTTTTCTGCATACATGAAATTGGCCATTCCAACCACTGTAATTTTGTTCATTTTTGGTCAAAATGGCACTGAAAGTTGCTCTTTCATTTGCGAAAAGGTTGAGGAATTAGGGTATATTTAAAAGTTTCAACCCATCTACATTGTTACATGTAATGAGGCCATATGTTTAGGAGGCTTTTGAGAGCAGTTTAAAGTGCACATTGTAGTGAAACAACAGACGAATCAAACTATTTTAAAATTTATTCACATATATCCAAATTTTATCTGAATTGCACTTGAGTGATTTGTGTGAAGAGATTGATCATCTTTGGCCACAATGTCCAGAAGTAATCGATGTACTACGGGGTGGTGTGGAGCTCAACTAGTAGAAGAAATTTCTGCTGATTTTGACGGGAAAGATCCTCTTCCCTATAGAATATGAATGACGTAGAATGTAATAATTCAATATACAGTGGCTGTTAATATTATGTGCAAGTAATATGCATGGTTCGAAACCCATTCCGTCGAATTGTCTACACTAAGAGTGTAGTATCACAAAATATGAATTGTGACATGACGATGCTGACATCATGATATTGACCGTGTCTTGTTCATGGTGTTTCAGTTAGGCAGCACCATGAGTACAGAGCTTATGAATAGGTCACTGTGAATGGTCACAGGGACCATTTTGCTATTAGCTCAGAAGTTGACCATGTCCATGGATCTAATAAAAATCACTGTTCCTATCTGATCAGGAATTCATTGAAAGGTGTTTTTGTTTTTCCTAGGAGGCTGTCCGTCAGATGGACCAGTATGTGAGTCTGCCTGCTCAGAGATTGGCTCAGCTGGTGCGCAAGTATGTCCACCACAGATGCATGAAGAAGATTGAAGGTAAGATTAAAGGACCGATCTGGCAGAACGTGCAACCTAATCATGGGTGAAATTTACCCCTAATTCTTCTATTTTTTTAGGACTGATACTAGTATTGCTGTAAGCAAAGAATTACATTTCTCTCACAGTTTTTTTGGAAAAGTAAAGAATTGATATGAATATGTTGTTCAGTAGATGAACTAACCATGTGAAAAAAAAATTAACATACTATTCCTACCACAGTTACATGTATATTGGTGAAAAAGAGTAGAGCCGGTATCCCGAAAATTAGAACAATTAGGGTATGTCTAGCGTCACTGTCATCATTCATGATCATAATGTAATATCCTGTACATGACACACCTGTCTAAACTTGATTAAAAATAAAAACGTGTATAACAGAAATTTTGCATAATTCGTAGTGCATGACTGTTAAACCAGCATGTTTGAGGAATGTGATAACTATTTATGTATTTATTTATTTATTTACATGTATTTATTTTTGATGCTGTATATACATAGCACAGAGTTTTATAGTGCTGAGACCAGTTTGGGTCTCAACCATCATCAAAACTTCGTTACCATTACGTACATGTATAGGGCCTACTCAGAAATAACAGAAGGACTAACCGTGTACTGACTAAGACGTATGCTATTTGGTGTCAGTGAGCAAATGTCTGTGGGTAACCTCTTCTTAATCTTAGAATTTACATATTTATTTAATTTCAAGGGAACCTATCATCTGACAGTGGTAATTCAAAACATTTTAACACTGTGCATTCACATGTTTGTTATACCAAGACTAAGTGATGCGTTGGTGTTGTCGCTGTTTGAAAATACTCACCTTTCAATGAAATCTTTCTTCTGTGCTGCAACCTTAAGTGTCTTTGACCTTTCAACTTAAGTTTCTGTGACCTTTCAACTGTAAGTGTCTATGACCTTTCAACTTAAGTTTCTGTGACTTTTCAACTTAAGTTTATTTGACCTTTCAACTCGTGAAGGGTCTTTTCTACGTACCTATTGTCACTCACATCCATGTAAATAAATAAAGTGGCATTTGACAATAACAACCTGGATAGCCTGGGTAGAAAATGCCACAAGTACCGTAAATTACCTCCTTGAGTCTGATGTTACTACTAGCAGCATTAAGCGGCTGACAGGAATGCCAATGAAGTGATTTTATTGCTGAAAAGGACCACTCACAATTTTGAACCTACAATATTCTTTTTAAATCTGCAAGTCAAGACACTACATGTAGCTACCAAATTTTCTGGATAGAACACTGACTCTGTCATTACAAGGGTTTTTGTGATCTGTTCGTAGATAATGCCCATCATTACAAGGGTTTTTGTGATCTATTTGTAGATAATGTCCGTCATTACAAGGGTTTTTGTGATCTGTTTGTAAATAATGTCCGTCATTACAAGGGTTTTTGTGAACTATTTGTAGATAATGTCCGTTATTACTAGGGTTTTTGTGATCTATTTGTAGATAATGTCCGTCATTACAAGGGTTTTTGTGATCTATTTGTAGATAATGTCCGTCATTACAAGGGTTTTTGTGATCTATTTGTAGATAATGTCCGTCATTACAAGGGTTTTGTGATCTATTTGTAGATAATGTCCGTCATTACAAGGGTTTTTGTGAACTATTTGTAGATAATGTCCGTCATTACAAGGGTTTTTGTGATCTATTTGTAGATAATGTCCGTCATTACAAGGGTTTTTGTGATCTATTTGTAGATAATGTCCGTCATTACAAGGGTTTTTGTGATCTATTTGTAGATAATGTCCGTCATTACAAGGGTTTTTGTGATCTATTTGTAGATAATGTCCGTCACAGTAAAAACCTCAATGAAAATGTGTTCGAAATCCTGGACAAAATGGAGGATCTGCAGAACAAGGTGAGAATCCAGCTGAAATCAGAGGTTAAAGGTAAACTACAAAGACTTTTACGCAAAATTTACGATGTAGATAACATAAGAAATTATTACTAATATATTTTTACTGATGTCTTACATAAGGTACATGTATAAACAATTCATGAATCTAACAACAACCTAAAAGCAATTTGCTGAATTTTTGCATCGAGTTTTGGCGGGGAGTATTTCATTCCATTTTGGTTGTAACTTTGATACTTATATTTCAAAAACTACAGATTTAAATATTCTATGTGCTTCAGAGAGCTAAAGAATGGACTGACAACATGGATGCTCTGGGTGTAGAGAGATGCCGTCTGGCCAGTCTGCTCATGGAGACGCTTGATAATATAGAACAAGAGTCAGGAATTTTCCTGATAAAACCCATCTACTCCTTGAAAGGGAGGTAAGTCTGTCACTGCCACAGTGTTGATTTTGAAAGACGTCGTCTGGCCAGTCATGGAGACGCTTGATAATATAGAACAAGAGTCAGGAATTTTCCTGATAAAACCCATCTACTCCTTGAAACAGAGGTAAGTCAGTCACTGCCACAGTGTTGATTTTGAAAGACACCGTCTGGCCAGTCTGCTCATGGAGACGCTTGATAATATAGAACAAGAGTCAGGAATTTTCCTGATAAAACCCATCTACTCCTTGAAAGGGAGGTAAGTCAGTCACTGCCACAGTGTTGATTTTGAAAGACGCCGTCTGGCCAGTCATGGAGACGCTTGATAATATAGAACAAGAGTCAGGAATTTTCCTGATAAAACCCATCTACTCCTTGAAACAGAGGTAAGTCTGTCACTGCCACAGTGTTGATTTTGAAAGACGCCGTCTGGCCAGTCATGGAGACGCTTGATAATATAGAACAAGAGTCAGGAATTTTCCTGATAAAACCCATCTACTCCTTGAAAGGGAGGTAAGTCAGTCACTGCCACAGTGTTGATTTTGAAAGACACCGTCTGGCCAGTCATGGAGACGCTTGATAATATAGAACAAGAGTCAGGAATTTTCCTGATAAAACCCATCTACTCCTTGAAAGGGAGGTAAGTCAGTCACTGCCACAGTGTTGATTTTGAAAGACGCTGTCTGGCCAGTCATGGAGACGCTTGATAATATAGAACAGGAGTCAGGAATTTTCCTGATAAAACCCATCTACTCCTTGAAAGGGAGGTAAGTCAGTCACTGCCACAGTGTTGATTTTGAAAGACACCGTCTGGCCAGTCATGGAGACGCTTGATAATATAGAACAAGAGTCAGGAATTTTCCTGATAAAACCCATCTACTCCTTGAAAGGGAGGTAAGTCAGTCACTGCCACCGTGTTGATTTTTGAAAGACGCCATCTGGCCAGTCTGCGCATGGAGACGCTTGATAATATAGAACAAGAGTCAGGAATTTTCCTGATAAAACCCATCTACTCCTTGAAAGGGAGGTAAGTCAGTCACTGCCACCGTGTTGATTTTGAAAGACGCTGTCTGGCCAGTCTGCTCTTGGAGACACTTGATAATATAGAACAGGAGTCAGGAATTTTCCTGATAAAGCCCATCTACTCCTTGAAACAGAGGTAAGTCAGTCACTGCCGCAGTGTTGATTTTGAAAGACGCTGTCTGGCCAGTCTGCTCTTGGACACGCTTGATAATATAGAACAGGAGTCAGGAATTTTCCTGATAAAACCCATCTACTCCTTGAAAGGGAGGTAAGTCTGTCACTGCCACAGTGTTGATTTTGAAAGACGCCGTCTGGCCAGTCTGCTCATGGAGACGCTTGATAATATAGAACAGGAGTCAGGAATTTTCCTGATAAAACCCATCTACTCCTTGAAAGGGAGGTAAGTCTGTCACTGCCACAGTGTTGATTTTGAAAGACGCTGTCTGGCCAGTCTGCTCTTGGAGACGCTTGATAATATAGAACAGGAGTCTATACACAGTCGCTGACACAGCCTTGGATAAAAAGAGAGAAACCGTGTAGTTATTTTTCTCAAGGAGACATCTGATAGTGTTGGACATATGACAAGTTGTTGGCCTTTGAAAATATGATTAACTCCAATTGTAGTCTGCTTATAAGTGCTTGGAAGTATGTTTGTTTGCTTGAAAATCTATTTTTAGAAATATATAATATGCCCCACAGTGTACCTTTACCCGGGCCCCAATGTCTTTTTTTACATTTTACATTTTTTTTCCTCCAGAGATTTCAAAGAGAGGTTTGGGGGTAAACTGAGCCGTTTGAACAGACCTAACCATGAACCCTCCCCAACACGGAACGGATGCCGTAGTGCCATGACTCCTGCACCCACCCCTGTCAGCAACACCCGGCCTGGGACACGTGCCTCTGATGGTGGAAGATTAGGTCATGTAAGTGACACGGCCAGAACTACCCAGTGTTTAACCCTGGTTTTTAGCAGGGTTTGAAGGACACATGACATGCTCATAATGCTTACTTCTATTGTATATAATGTGGCATAACATACAGGTATAAAACTACAAAAAAATAGATCAGCTGTTTTCTGGGAGACTAAAATGACTTTAATCTACAGCTTTCATAACCCAGCAGACAAAGTTATTTTATTTTTTCCCTGTCTGCCCCATGTTAAATTAATAATCCCTGCTATAGGAGAGTCTGAGACTGGTGGAACTGTCTACCTTAAGTGTACATTTAAGACTGTTCCCTGTCAGACAGCGTTTAAAGTATGGTACATGTAAAGAATGGAGAAATACACCGCATGCAGCAGCATAAAAATATATATAGCCTACTGGGATGACAAATTATTTTTTTTTAACTGCTTCAGCTACTGTATATAGGGCTTAGGTGTACAGGTAGATAATGGGGTGGTTGATTATTTGCCCAGATAGATGACAGATATATGCAATGTATATATAGGCCTGTACACTACATGCAGTCTTAGGCTGTGCCTATTATCATATTAGGCGGCCACCGTGACTCAGTTAGTTAGCGCACTGCGCAGCGTAATGACCCAGGAGAATCTCAACAATGCAGTCGCTGTGAGTTCAAGTCCAGCTCATGCTGGCTTCCTCTCTGGAAAGGTCTGCCAGCAATCTGCAGATGGCCGTGGGTTCTCCCAGGGCATTGCTCGGTTTTCTCCCACCAAAATACTGGCCACCGTCGTATAAGTGAGATATTCTTGAGTAAGGCATATAAAAGTAATCAAATAAATAAACAAAGAAATGAGTGTATTGACTCTTTTTATAATTGTGTAACTTTTGGTTAAATTGTGCATGACTTGAGCATGTACATAGATTCAATACACTATATTTCAACTAAAGTTTGTTATGTAAGAATGAATTTTCAGAAACACACAGACTTTAAAGTGATACTTTTGATGCCAACACTTCTGCAAGAAGTTAATTAAACTTCAAAACAAACTCAATAAGTCAGTCAGAATCAAGCAAAATGTGTTGAAATACCATATGTTCTTTGTGTTAGGAGACATGAAATGATCTATCCATACCCAGGCACAGAGCAGTGACTACTGAGATGTGCCATGGGGAACCAAGATGCCCTGTACAGATGTGTTAGATCTGGGTTTTCAGTTTTAAAAATAAACTTTTAAATTATTAAATACATGTGATATTTAAAGCTGTACTACTGTCCCAATCCCTCGGCTGATGGCCATTCTGTCTGTAACTCATTTTCAACTTTTGATTCTCATCTTTTTGGTCAGACGCAATCGGAGACAGCTCTGTTTGCCCGCCATGCTCTGTTTGAGCCAAACACAGGGGTGTCTGGGTTAGGCATGGTGTGGAGAGGAGGCCAGCCCAGACCAGTATGGAATGTAAGATATGAGACAGTGTTTTAATGAGAAACTTCTGGAAAGGATATCAAATCTCAGACGTGCTTTTCATAAATAAGTTATAAAGGTGTACAAGAATTTGTGACATCACTTCTGAAAACTTTGTTGTTTCTGATCAGAAGTATTGTATAAAAAACTATTAATTAATTCTTAATTATTATTTCAGGATTTGTGTGTAATGAAGACAACACTGTAATGGTGCTCTGATCACTGCAAGCTTTCTACCTAACGCAGATTAGTGAATTAAATTCACCGATGGGCTTTCCATATCAATATGTTTTTCCACAGCTTGGTTCCGATTTGAGTTTTTGTGACAGAACAAGGATCAATAATGAGTTAAACACAAAAAATGGTCCCCATCAGATGTCTCTCCTTATAAATATTAGGCAGGAGATTTTTCAATTTTTAGAATTCTTTCTTTTTTCTTTTGTCTTTTGTAAAGTGCTCTGGATTTCGGTTAAAAGTGCTAAAAATATAAAAATTACGAGTTGATGTACCTCGCTGTTTTACAACCCAATATTTGAATACTTACTAATGTGCTTCTTGTAGCTGACAGATTCTCAAGCTAAGGAGCTGTCCAATGAGAATCTCACTAGCTATGCCAACCAGAACTACAACACACCTCGCATCCTTGAGCTGGATGTAAACAGAATGCTGATTGGTCAAAACAATGTCAGGTAGGTGTCAAAGACAGTTTTAATGTGGGTAGTTGAATTATGGTTGTTTCAGGCACATACCTTTTTAAATTTAGTTTAGTTTTCATTTTCTGTTTGTAGATTTGCAGTAATACAATTTTCTCATATCATTTATGTCCAGTTCAATAATATTTTCTTATCGTATGTTTTGGGTTTGATAATTAATTTTGTCAGTCCAGATTTCTGTAGGATTGCAGTCTTCTGTGGTGTGTCAGGGGCTGACAACTGTGTCAGCAATTTCATGTGCCTGAAGGGGAGATAATTATTACTTATTAGTATTGGGCACACTAAAGGGAAACAACTCATGTGTGCAGCCGCCTTTGTTATGTCCTCATGGTTGTAGATGTTCGTGTACAAATGATAATGCTTGGTACTGAGTAAAAAGCCAAAGTGGGCAAAGAACAGAGAAGTTTCTTTGCTTCCTTAATATAATTAGACACACAAATTTTCATCATATATCAGTCTGGAAAATTATCTGTTTGTAAAATTACTGATTCTTGTAAAAATCTTAACTTCTGGGTATTTCAAAAGTCATATATTTACAAGATGTTTACAGCTGTACATGTAGTTCACTGTAATAAGCATGTTGGCTTGTGATCTGTTTTAGAGTTTAGTTTAATGCCTCTTTTTTCTCATAAGTAAAGGATAACTTTTGACTACCCTGTTTTGCAGTACTCGTGTCAGAGCTGGCCTGACAGATGACAGATTGGTCAATGCAGTGAAGAACTCAGTGAGGTCATATGTCACAGTGAACAGGCCTACTGTGGCTCCCGGACAAAGCAGGTTCAGTGCAGGTAAGGCTATGACAGGCTGTATTTGTCAAATACCTGTCACAAATATTCTCTTTGCTGATGGACAAACCAGGTTTAATACAGGTAAGGCTTTGACAGGTGATATTTGTCAGTTACCTGTCAGAAATGTTCTTTTTTGCTGATGGACAAGCTAGGTTTAATTCAGGTAAGGTTTTGACAGGCAGTATTTGTCTCATACCTGTCAGAAATTTTTTTTTTTACTCATGGACAATGCAAAATTGGTGCCAGGAGGAAGCTACCAACTTTTACCTGACAAATCTCCAGACTTAATTCTTTGTCCAATACTGCCAGTGCTGGATTTGAACATCCGACCTCATTGTTCATAGGCCTGATCATTGCACTGAGCCAGCTCTTAACCATCTGATCCAGAGATCCAATTAAATAGATTTAAGGAAATTAGGAATAAGAACTTGTAGCTGGGTTCTTGCCAATGCTTACGGAAACTTGAGGGGCGTAGAGTGTATGATACCCAGTCGTTCTGCAGTCAAATTGTTTAAGCCTGTTTAAAATGCTATCTGGTCATACTGGCTTCTAGTAATAAAGTTAAATGCAAATAGCAAGTCATTGAATTTCAATGAAAATTGTAAACATTTCCGTACTTTGAATATAAAAGTTTGAGTATGGCTTGAAATATGTGGTGAAGCAATTTTAAGTTATGCCTAGGGGGCCTCCATGGCTAAGAGGGTTAGCACGCCAGCACGGCGCAACGACCCAGGAACCTTTTGCCAATGCAGTCGCTGTGAGTTTAAGTCCAGCTCATGCTGACTTCCTCTTCGGTCGTACCTGGGCAGGTCTGCCAGCAACCGGTGGATGGTCGGGGGTTTCCTAGGGCTCTGCCTGGTTGCCTCCCACCAAAATGCTGGCTGCTGTTGTATAAGTGAAATATTCTTGAGTATGACGTAAAACACCAATCAAATAAATAAATAAATAAGTTATGCTGGTAATGCGTTTTTTTTAAGTTTCCGTACGAGGACTTCTTAAAAACATAACAAAAAATATAATTGTCTAAATGTGTCTAGAAATGTTTCTTTTGCTGAACACATGTGCGTAAGGCTTATCCTAGATTGTCATCATTGTTTGTCTAGACCATAGCACAGTTTTCCAGTCATTGAAGACCACTCGTCTTAGCCCAGTATGGCTTGTCCTTTTGAAAGTTTACCAGTAAATTGCTAAAGGTCACGGGTTCACACAAGGCTGTTCAGTTTCACGCGAGGGAAAAATTCTTGTGTATGGCAATAAACACGAATCAGGTAAAAAATCAGGTAATAAATCAGGTAATAAATCAGGTAATAAATCTATCAATAAATTTTATTTATTCCCAGAGGGCGCTGTCCCGCCAAGCACCCCATATCGCCCCTTGAGCGGTCATAGCCGGTCGGATCAACGGAGGATTCCCACTTCTCCCCCTTTACCTCCGATCCACCTCTCCAGAGGACACGCGGGTAGCAAAGTCGTGGAGATTCACAGTCCATCAGCAGGTGAGGATATCCATTTATCAGACAGAGTTAACTGCCCTTTCCGTTCAAGCTGGTTTTCTCCCCATGGTGTTGCGTGAGGGAGTTCTTAGGGTTTAACTTCGTACTTAACAATATTTCAGTCATATGACAAGGAGTCCTTAGAGTGCATGTAATGTGCATCCCTGTTGCAGGACGGATTTCCACCGCTCATTTCATGTAGTACTGCGTCACTGATACGCCTTTACGAAGGCAAGTAAGCGGCCCCACCCGAGCCATTTTACTGATACAGGTCAACCAGTCGTTCTATCCCTATCCCCTTAATGCTGAACGGCAAGCGAAAAAGCTACAACTTCAGTCTTAGGTGTGACCTGACCCAGGATTGACCCTGGATCTACTGTCCCTGAAGCGGACGCTCTACTAACTCAGCCATCGGGGCCGGCCTGGTGCTGTGTCACCAAACATTGTCTTCCGCTGATTTTTTTTTTGATTGGACGGTGGTGTTTTCCTCGATACTCAAAAAAGTTTTCTTATCAGATGACATATTTATCTGCACTTCACATTAGATCTCAGTTCCTCAGTATTAAGCCTAAGGTCGGTGGTTTCAACTAGGCACTCTGGTCTCCTCCACTAATAAAACTGGACGTCATCGTGTAAGTGAACAATTCTTCAGTGTGGCATTAAATGATAAACAAATGAACAGGTGTCTTTTAAGTTAGAGAAAGCTTAAATATAAAGTCAAGTTTGTTTTTCCACCCACAGCAAGTATATCGTTTCGTTTGTTTCTCCACCCACAGCAAGTATACCGTTTCATTTGTTTCTCCACCCACAGAGCTGTCTTATCCACCCAGAAGCCCACCAGGATCATCACTAAGGTTAACCCCACCCCTGAAAGAAAGAGGAGTTCCTTCACCGCTAGATGCCTTTGCATAGGACACCCAAGCATAAACCTTTTTTTTTTGAATAAGACAGGAAAGCCTTGACTGAGAATTACCCATATCTGGCAACAGGTGCTCCCAGGTGAAGCTCATTAAGAAGGTTTTGACAATTCCTGTCAAATCTCACTATTCGACAGGAATCTGGGAATCCAATTTCCAAAATATTCCCAGAAATCAAAGCTGTGAGAATCTGGATTTCCTGAAATGAAACAGTACAAAAAAAAAAAAAGAAATGACCATTTAAGCGTCCAGTAAGATATGTACGTGTTTAAAAAATTTGAAGTATTTATTTCAGATTCAGCTGATATTTTATCAAGTATTCCAATTCAGAAAAAGGATTTAAAAACAATTTTAATATACAGGCATCTAAAACATGGTGTGCCTTGTTAACAAATATTCTACACAGTTTCCTGAGACCATGTAATGTTGGTGTCTTTTGGCCTCGTCATGGTTCTGTATTATTTTACAGAAAAATTCCAAGCTATGAGTATTTTATGTGACATTGACACTAGCAGGGAAATCTTTGGTGAAATTGAACATCAAGATATTTTCGATGAATTTCAGCAAAGTCTGTTTTACTATAGAATGATCATTTACAGTAAGAGTCACTGTTCAGTAGATAGAATGTTGGGAATAGGTGTATGTTTCTTCTTCAGGCTCTATTTTTGCTGGAAGTTGGATTTTGTATTCTTGGATAGTGTACATATTTGTCGTTAATATGTCCATTTTTGTTACTGTTTGTCAAGCTGAGGAAAAAAGTGCTTTGTTAATGTTTTGATATTTGTGAATGTATTGAGTTTTGTCACCATGCCTGCTAATACGCAGTAATAGACACCCAACAAATTTCAGAGTGTTTTCTTACATTGCACCTCAGAAGTTTAAACCTTCAGTTCTCTTTATTTCCATGAAGGTTCTTGATAAAAATTATGGTAGTTACAGCTGTGGGAAAAAGGCAAAAAAAATAATAATAAATAATAACAAAATAGAGTTTTGCGTGTTAAAGAACCGAGTGCATGCAAGGTAGTTTTAGCTACATGTAATAAAGGCCTGTAGTTGTCCTGTATGTTAACTGAATCGTGGCCTGCAGGTTAGCTTGCTAGCGCAGCACAATGACCCTGAGACCTCATACTAATATGATCAGTGAGTTCAACTCCAGTCCTGGCTTTTTCTCCACTCGTACGTGGGAAGGTCTGTCAGCAACCTGCAGATGGTCATGATTTTGCCCAGGATACCTTGCACCATAGTGGTGGCCGCTGTCATGTAAGTGAAATATTCTTGAATATGGCGTAAAACACCATTCAAATAAATAAGTGTCAATTAAGTCTTCATAAATAACAGTATTTACCCCTTGTACATGTATTTATGGTGTATTTTTCATTTTGTTTTGTTTGTTGTTTTTTTTTTTTGAGAGAGAGAAAGCAAAATGCAGCACTTCATTGTCACTGTATACAATGCTTGTTAAAGAACCGAAAGCATGCATGGTATTTTTAGCTGCATTTAATAAAGGCCAATAGTTGTCCTGTATGGTAACTGAATCAGGGCCTCCGTGGCCTGCGGGTTAGGTTGATAGCGCAGCACAAAGACCCTGGAGCCTCATGCTCATATGATCAGTGGGTTCAAATCCAGTCCTGGCTTTTTCTCCACTCGTATGGTGAAAACACCATTCAAATAAATAAATGTCAATAAATAAACATATATAATGTTCATAAATAACAGTATTTACCCATTGTACATGTATTTATGGTGTATTTTTTGTTTTGTTTAGTTTTTGTTTTTTTTTTTGAGAGAAAACAAAATGCAGCACTGCATTGTCACTGTATACAATTAAACTTACCAATAACCAATAATTTTTTCACTTTGTTAAGTTTAAATTTGCACACAGTCCTTGTTGAAATGTAAAATGCATGCACATATAGTTTTCACCTGCAACAAGGTGCTGGTAAATGCCTATTTTACTCCTGCAGGTTAGTTGATGTCATAAATATTTTATTACTTGTTGTTTTGAGTCTGTGATACCTCAAAAGGCCACTGTGTTATTGTACAGAAGTGTCAAATTACAGTTTATTGCTATAATGAGGGTATTGAAAAGACCCTTTGAAGGCTATGTTGTTAGGTGTGAACTTTCCATTATACTCTCTCAAACAAGAAATGCCTGTAGTTAGAGGGGGAAGAGATTTGAGATGATTACTGCCATTCTGACTCCCACATTGTATAACTTCACTGAAAATGACAGCATATTAAAGTATAAATATCCAACTTTGAAATAAAGCAGTTTTTTAAAGGTGAAAATTTCAACTGATGCCTTCCATTTTTTTTTTATTTTTTTATTTTTTTTTTTTTTGGCACCTTGTATTTGTTGAAGCGGGAGACATACAGGAGTGGTATAAGCCTGGATCACTCCTCATATATACACAGGGCAAGCCATTATTAAAAATGTTTAGAATTGTACGATGATAAGTGTCCTGCACGAAAGTAATAGAAATATAGTCTGTTTCCGTGGTGTATTCTGCTTTGTTCACGTACAGACTAGCATGATATGTTCAAGTATAATAAGACTGAGAAGGTTTGCCAAGAACGTGTTTAATTAGGTTTTCAAGTACCCTGATAATCTATAGTGAGTGGCGTAAATAAAAAATTATATCTACCGTACCGCCACACCTCCTACCAACATTGCACCTGTAAAACTCAGCGCTTTCTCTGTTCACGTGGGCTTTGATCAGTCAGTATTTAGAATAGCCAAGAAATTAGATGTGAACTGTTAACAGTGGGTAAGGTGTAGTTCACAGCGGTCTCTGGGTATCAATGAATATAGTCTATATTATATAAGTACCCATTCTTAGACCAAATTTTCTGACTTGCTTAGGACTATGCCAGTTACACAGTTAATGGCCCATGTACACATTCAAAGCTTTGAGTATCCGGTTTCATTGCAATGACCAGGAGGTGACAGATAACATGAAGCAAAATGGGTGAAATGCTGATTTTTGCCTATTTCTGAAGTTAAAAGTACTACAGGGCAAAGATACTGCCATGTTTGAATGTCAACCACATTCTGATTACGTTTTCAGAAAAAAAAAAGTCTTACTCAAAAGCTATATTTTCCATTATTTATGTTCAAATCTTATTCAAGGCCTATTTCGCCAGGGTTAAATTTGGTTTGGGGACATCTGTGACTGAAGGATGCCTAAGGAGTTAGGCATGGAGGAAGGAGTTTAAGTCCAGCTCATGCTGGCTTCCTCTCTGGAGGTAAGTGGGAAGGTCTGCCCGCAACCTGCAGATGGTCGTGGGTTTCCCCCCAAGCTCTGTTCGGTTTCCTCCCATCATAATGCTGGCCGCCGTCGTATAAGTGAAATATTCTTGAGTATAGCGTGAAACACAAATCAAATAAGGAAATTTGGTTTTGCACCTCCAGTACTCTAGTCACGTCACTGAAGTGTGCTGATGATTGTTTCAAGAGCAGCGGCTGCACCTTAGCAAGACTTATATGAAAGAACTAGCTGTATTTTCGATCCGACTTTGTGAAGCTCATGTGATTTGCCAATGTCGATGTGATCACGCACCAGTGAAAGATAATTCACAGGATACCCAAGATGTAAATTATATTTACACGTGCTTACATAATACATCCAGCGAAATGCTATTTTCAGTGGTGCGCCGCAATTACAAAACCGCAAGGTGTTGGCCCTAGACACTGCTAGAAGAATTGCACGTGCTAGAAAATGAACCGTTCACAACACACCTCGTTCACAAATGACGCTACGCAAAGCCTCCAACATGTCCAACGGGCCCGTTTCACAAAGCGCACATAACGTTATGTTCTCCTCTCCTAACTTTGGTGGCGACCACTGGCGCCGTTTCCATGACAACATACAGCGGAGAGATACATTGTAATGTATTACTTTAATTTGCACCCCCAACCCTCCCGCCACAGGCAAAGTCACCAAAGAGTGAACTTTAAAATTTTCGTCCGAGAAACTGCACGGCTGAAACAGATGCATGAGCAGACTGAATTCATTAAATGATCTGAAGTGCGTAAGTTCACCGGCAAAACAGGTAATTATTTTCCCGTGCAGTTATCAATACATGTACCATCCTCTAATCTGTCTGCCATCAATGATCGGAATCCTCCCTTATACATGTAGAAGCTGTGCAAACATACAGGCCACATATACACATTCCAGTACCCAAATGTAACGGACTAGCACATATAATAGTATGAAGTTATTTTCATCTTTCAAATCTTTTCCTTGATCGAGGTATTTAACTATTAAGAAAAATATTATTGAATGAACATTCACAGTGTATAAATATACAGACATCATCAATATACCCAGTTTGCCATTTAATGTGTGGTTTGAGATATTTAATTTTATTTTCAGAAAACAATTCATCAACCTTGAAAATTTTTAATCAAAAAAATGATACAATACACAAATTTGCAAATCAGAGAAAAATTCATTTGGTTCAACATATTAATGTCATCTCTAATCCTCACGAATATAATTACTTATGACTAACTTAGTTTCCACCAACCTGTAAAGTCGCTTCGATGTAGGAACTATTAAAAACATGTATTTACAATTTATCGTAATTTTGCCAAGAACTGGTGACTAAATGAGAAGTTAGATGACTCTGCACACTACATCTGTAATCACACCAGGTACATTTGAATGGTTTCTCTTCAGTGTGAGTTCTGACATGTTTAGTTAGATCACTCTGCACACTACATCTGTAATCACACCAGGTACATTTGAATGGTTTCTCTCCTGTGTGAGTTCTGACATGTTGAGTTAGATTACTCTGCACACTACATCTGTAATCACACCAGGTACATTTGAATGGTTTCTCTGCTGTGTGAGTTGTGACATGTCTAGTTAGAATACTCTGCCTACTACATCTGTAATCACACCAGGTACATTTGAATGGTTTCTCTCCTGTGTGAGTTGTGACATGTCTAGTTAGATGACTCTGCACACTACATCTGTAATCACACCAGGTACATTTGAATGGTTTCTCTCCTGTGTGAGTTGTGACATGTTGAGTTAGATCACTCTGCACACTACATCTGTAATCACACCAGGTACATTTGAATGGTTTCTCTGCTGTGTGAGTTGTGACATGTCTAGTTAGAATACTCTGCCTACTACATCTGTAATCACACCAGGTACATTTGATGGATTCTCTCCAGTGTGAGTTGTGACATGTCTAGTTAGAATACTCTGCACACTACATCTGTAATCACACCAGGTACATTTGATGGATTCTCTCCAGTGTGAGTTCTGACATGTTTAGTTAGATGACTCTGCACACTACATCTGTAATCACACCAGGTACATTTGAATGGTTTCTCTCCTGTGTGAGTTCTGACATGTCTAGTTAGATCACTCTGCACACTACATCTGTAATCACACCAGGTACATTTGAATGGTTTCTCTGCTGTGTGAGTTCTGACATGTTGAGTTAGATGACTCTGCCTACTACATCCGTATTCACACCAGGTACATTTGAATGGTTTCTCTGCTGTGTGAGTTGTGACATGTCTAGTTAGATTACTCTGCACACTACATCTGTAATCACACCAGGTACATTTGAATGGCTTCTCTTCAGTGTGAGTTCTGACATGTGTAGTTAGATGACTCTGCACACTACATCTGTAATCACACCAGGTACATTTGAATGGCTTCTCTCCAGTGTGAGTTCTGACATGTCTAGTTAGATGACTCTGCACACAACATCTGTAATCACACCAGGTACATTTGAATGGTTTCTCTCCAGTGTGAGTTCTGACATGTCTAGTTAGATGACTCTGCACACTACATCTGTAATCACACCAGGTACATTTGAATGGTTTCTCTCCTGTGTGAGTTCTGACATGTCTAGTTAGATCACTCTGCACACTACATCTGTAATCACACCAGATACATTTGAATGGCTTCTCTTCTGTGTGAGTTCTGACATGTTGAGTTAGATGACTCTGCACACTACATCTGTAATCACACCAGGTACATTTGAATGGTTTCTCTCCTGTGTGAGTTCTGACATGTCTAGTTAGAACACTCTGCATACTACATCTGTAATCACACCAGGTACATTTGAATGGTTTCTCTGCTGTGTGAGTTCTGACATGTCTAGTTAGATTACTCTGAACACTACATCTGTAATCACACCAGGTACATTTGAATGGCTTCTCTTCAGTGTGAGTTCTGACATGTTGAGTTAGATTACTCTGCACACTACATCTGTAATCACAACAGGTACATTTGAATGGCTTCTCTCCTGTGTGAGTTGTGACATGTCTAGTTAGATGACTCTGCACACTACATCTGTAATCACACCAGGTACATTTGAATGGTTTCTCTCCTGTGTGAGTTGTGACATGTTGAGTTAGATCACTCTGCACACTACATCTGTAATCACACCAGGTACATTTGAATGGTTTCTCTGCTGTGTGAGTTCTGACATGTTGAGTTAGATTACTCTGCACACTACATCTGTAATCACACCAGATACATTTGAATGGTTTCTCTCCTGTGTGAGTTCTGACATGTTGAGTTAGATCACTCTGCACACTACATCTGTAATCACACCAGGTACATTTGATGGATTCTCTCCAGTGTGAGTTCTGACATGTCTAGTTAGATGACTCTGCACACTACATCTGTAATCACACCAGGTACATTTGAATGGCTTCTCTCCAGTGTGAGTTCTGACATGTCTACTTAGATGACTCTGCACACTACATCTGTAATCACACCAGGTACATTTGAATGGTTTCTCTCCAGTGTGAGTTCTGACATGTTTAGTTAGATGACTCTGCCTACTACATCTGTAATCACACCAGGTACGTTTGAATGGCTTCTCTTCAGTGTGAGTTCTGACATGTCTAGTTAGATCACTCTGCACACTACATCTGTAATCACACCAGGTACATTTGAATGGTTTCTCTCCTGTGTGAGTTCTGACATGTTGAGTTAGATTACTCTGCACACTACATCTGTAATCACACCAGGTACATTTGAATGGTTTCTCTCCTGTGTGAGTTGTGACATGTCTAGTTAGAACACTCTGCACACTACATCTGTATTCACACCAGGTACATTTGAATGGTTTCTCTCCTGTGTGAGTTCTGACATGTCTAGTTAGAACACTCTGCATACTACATCTGTAATCACACCAGGTACATTTGAATGGTTTCTCTGCTGTGTGAGTTCTGACATGTCTAGTTAGATTACTCTGCACACTACATCTGTAATCACACCAGGTACATTTGAATGGCTTCTCTTCAGTGTGAGTTCTGACATGTCTAGTTAGATTACTCTGCACACTACATCTGTAATCACACCAGGTACATTTGAATGGCTTCTCTCCTGTGTGAGTTCTGACATGTTGAGTTAGTTGACTCTGCACACTACATCTGTAATCACACCAAGTACATTTGAATGGTTTCTCTCCAGCGTGAGTTCTGACATGTTTAGTTAGAATACTCTGCCTACTACATCTGTAATCACACCAAGTACATTTGAATGGTTTCTCTCCAGTGTGAGTTCTGACATGTTTAGTTAGATCACTCTGCACACTACATCTGTAATCACACCAGGTACATTTGAATGGCTTCTCTCCAGTGTGAGTTCTGACATGTCTAGTTAGATTACTCTGCACACTACATCTGTAATTACACCAGGTACAGTTAATTTAACAACTTAGAATGAAAACTAGGAAGTAGTAATTTTTCAGTTTGTTACTTTAGGGACTGGAAATCTGATCGATTCATGCAGACAAACTTTATGTGTATTTTATCCCCATATGTGAGCCTGAATAATAAAAAAAAGTAATTCTGGTGTGGATATAAATTTATTGTGGTGACATCATTGAAACTGGCCGCTTTCACTCTGCTACCATGGAAACCTGATATCTGATCAAACAACCAGAGTTTAACAGGGAACCTGGCTAGTAGACTTCAATTCTGTGAACCTGCACGCATAGCACAGTTGGGTAGAGCGTCCGCTTCGGGGAGCGGTAGATTAAGGATCAATCCTGGGTTGAGTCACACTAAGACCTGAAATTTGGCGTCCAGCATGGAGGGGATAGTGCATCGACTTGTTGACCCGTATCAGTATAATGACTCGGGCGGGGGCAGCTTACTTGCGCTCGGTAAGGTGTTTCAGTGAAGCAGCACTAGATAAAAGAACGGTGAAAATCCGTCCTGCAAAAAGGAAGTACATTACATACACCCTAAGGATTCCTTCGTCGTCATATGACTGAAAAATTGTTGAGCACGACGTTAAACTCTAATCATTCACTCACTTAATTCCGTGTGAAACGGAATGACTACTATTGTGTTCACATCATTCAAACTTTCCGTACTGTTTTTTGCCACGGAAACAAGAAATTTTGATGGAAACAAATGCAATTTAAATATCTCATTATATATAAACTTTTCAAATATAAATATGAATCTGTATCCAAACTGGTTAAACATAAATTGCTATCACATCATTCAAAAGCGGACAGACGGACGGACACCATGACATCGCTATATCCCTAAGGATTAATGTGCTAATGAGATAACAAAAAAAGAAAGCAACATTCTATAGCACATAAATTCGACCATTTTGGACTAAATAGGAATAATGTAATTCTTTGTACCAATAACTCAGAAAAAATACGCTGTTTTGGGCATGCCCAATTTTCAGGCTTTACTCAAAATTAAATATTTAAAAAATTAAAAAAGTTTTTTTTTTTACATAGGTATATATATGTATACAAAATGACACGACAGACACGGCAGTTTGTCAATGTCACAAGATTATTTAGTTATTTATTTATTAGTCGTTTTCGACATTCCGATTTTTCACTTACGCATATTCCATCTCGGTCTGGAAATTTTGGGCAGAGGAAATCGAAGTGCCCAGCAAAAAACACCGACCTTTGACAAATCCCTACCAAAACTGGTGACGTAAAATCTGTGTACCATGTTCAATTTTGTGGTCTTCGATGAATGTAAAATAGACTGAGCAAACAGGCCACAAGAGCAGCGACGAAAGAGCCTCGGATGGTCGTAGATTTCTCCTACGCTCTGAAACTACCTGGTCTCCTCCCACTATAATGCTGGCCATTGTCGTATGTTTTAATGAATGAATGATTATGGATTAACGCTACGCAATATTTCAGCCATGTTGTAGCGATCGTATATGTGATATATTTGATTGGTGTTCTACGCCGTACATACATCTACTCAAGAATATTTCACTTATACTACCGCGACCAGCATTATGGTGGGAGGAAAGCGGGGGAAACCCTCAACCATCCGCAGGTGACTGGCAGTGTGGCCGGACTTGAACTCACAACGACTGCATTGTTGAGGGGTTCCTGGGTAATTGCACCGTGCCTACAAGCTAAACACTTCACCACGGATGCCCCACCGTCAGTATTGGCCTAACTGAATAGTTCTTAAACACGGCGTAAAACACCAATAATACTTGAAAATACATGCAGTTTTCAATGTATGTACAAAAGGACAACATTTGCACATAATATATATAAATTTTCCAGGCCCATAAACTTTCAAAAAGCGACATTTGGTTTTTATCGTAGATTTGTCCCACGATCTCTTGTATGTCACTATCACCGTACCACTGACCTATGTACATCTTTGCCTGTGTCATTCAGGAGGCAGTTCATCATACAAGAACTGTTCAAGGAAACGTCATATGGTGGAGTGGTTCAAGGAAATGTCATATTGTCGAGTGGTTCAGGAAACGTCGCATTGTGGTGTGGTTCAAGAGAAACTTCATGTAAGACCACGTCAATATTCAGGACCACCAAATGTACAGGCCACCTTTGTTGCCTCCAAGACTGATTTGTTGCCTTTCTATCCCAGCTTTGTTGACTCCAGGACCAGCTTTGTTGACTCCAGGACCAGCTTTGTTGCCTCCAAGACTGATTTCTTGCCTCCAAGACCTGATTTCTTCCCTCCAAGTCCTGCTTTATCTTCAAGGCCTGCTTTGTTGTCTCCAAGACAAGTTTTGTTGCCTCCAGCGCCACCATTTTTATTGTTGCAAAGCTTGCCACATTTGTTAAATGCTGACATAGCGTTTTGGATTAATTTAAGTAAATGCTTACTTAAGAAGGCTTTGTGAAACAGGTGTACCTAACTAAGCTAAACTCACGTTAGTACATGTTAAGAACATGCTAAGCATGCTTTGTGAAATTGACCCCAGACGAGGCGATGATTTCCAGTTTCTTTGATCAGTTTGTCACTTTGTCACTTTCAACATTATTTCGTTCATATCATGAGCAATGGCATCTCATTGTAGCAGGCTGGACCCACTGCTAATATATATATATATATATATATATATATATATATATATATATATATATATATATATATATATATACATATATAATGCTGCCTCACTTGAATGTCAGGCTGAAGACACCAGTGAGTCTAGTGTTGTCTTAAGTTTTTAATAACCAGATAACCATGACCTGTCCCTGAACATTGTGGAAAGAGTATTTTCCAATTTCTATCCTTTGATTTATTTATTGATTGGCAGATGTATGCTGTGCTCATTAATATTTCACTTATATGACAAAGACCAGAATTATCTGGGAGGAAACGGGCAGAATCTGGGGGCAACCAGCCCAGGGACAACCACATCAACCAGGGACAACCATACCAACCAGGGACAGCCATACCAACCTGGGACAACCATACCAACCAGGGACAGCCATACCAACCAGGGACAACCGTACCAACCAGGGACAACCATACCAACCAGGGACAACCATGCCATACTGGACAACCATATCAACCAGGGGACAACCGTACCAACCAGGGACAACCATATCAACCAGGGACAACCATACCAACCAGGGACAGCCATACCACCTGGGACAACCATACCAACCAGGGACAGCCATACCAACCAGGGACTACCATATCAACCAGGGACAGCCATACCAACCAGGGACAACCATGCCATACTGGGACAACCATATCAACCAGGGACAACCGTGCCAACCAGGGACAACCATATCAACCAGGGACAACCGGACCAACCAGGGACAACCATACCAACCAGGGACAACCATACCAGCAGGGACAACCATGCCATACTGGGGCAACCATACAACCAGGGACAGCCATACCAACCAGGGACAACCGTACCAACCAGGGACAACCAGGGACAACCATGCCAATCAGAGACAATCAGAGACAAATCAGAGACAACCATACCAATCAGGGACCAACCAGGGACAACCATGCCAATCAGGGACCAACCAGGGACAACTGTACCAACCAGGGACAACCATACCAATCAGAGACAAACCAGGGACAACCACACCATACAGGAACCAACCAGGAAAAAACATGCCATACAGGGACCAACCATACCAACCAGGGACAACCCCACCAGCCAGGGACAACCATACCACACAGGGACAACCATATCAACCAGAGACAACCATATCAACCTGGGACAACCATACCAACCTGGGACAACCATACAGCCAGGGACCAACCAGGGACAACCATACCATACAGGGACCAACCATACCAACCAGGGACAACCATACCATACAGGGACCAACCAGGACAGCCATACCAACCAGGGACCAACCAGGGACAACCATATCAACCAGGAACAACCATACCGGCCAGGGACAACCATACCACTAAGGGACCAACCAGGGACAACTATAACAACCAGGGACAACCAGGGACAACCATACCAACCAGGGACAGCCATACCAACCAGGGACCAACCAGGGACAACCATATCAACCAGGGACAACCATACCAGCAGGGACAACCATACCACTCAGGGATCAACCAGGGACAACCATACCATACATGGACAACCATACCAACCAGGGACAACCATATCAACCAGGGACAACCATACCATACAGGGACCAACCAGGGACAACCATACCATACAGGGACCAACAGGGACAACCATACCATGCAGAGGCCAACCATACCAACCAGGGGACAACCATATCAACCAGGGACAACCATACCAACCATGGACAACCATACCAACCAGGGACAACCATTATACCAACCAGGGACAACAGACCAGTCAATATAATATCCTGTATCAAATTGTGAGATGTGCTTGAAACCCCAAAACACAAACAAACATATCTGAGAATGCTCTAAGTATCTCACTAACATTGTGATACATTTTATTACAGCAAGTGACAATTTTTTCACATAATGTCAGCCAGTTATCTTATTCTGGCATAAGCACATGTCTGCATTACCATGGTTGCAAAGAAGTGTTCCAGAAGATGCTTAAAGGGAGATAACCAAACAAGGGGTTTCAAAACTGTATGATTCCCACAAAAATACAGCTTCTCACTTTAATCTATGTACCAGTTGTACAGGTGCTTCACAGGTATCTAATTACAACTACATGATGGCTTCCAAATATATTTCTCTTAAGATCACTCATAAAATTATTTCAAGTACAGGATTATTAGGCATGCAGCAATATATATATATATATATATATATATATATATATATATATATATATATATATATATATAATATATGTATATTTGTTTTTTTTTTAACTGGCAACCTGTGTGTTTTTATTTACTCTCTTGCTGGGCAGAAATTAAGTACTTTTTCTTTAGCATACCGACCATCTCACCCTTATTCAAGGATACAGTAAACACGACAGTCATGTGCTTACAGTTCTATAGCCATGGTAACACAATCAGACGAGAATTCAGTTAAATCCTCATGTCTGTTTCACATCAAACATCAGGCCATCAACAGCTGTAACACTCAGACATGGGTATCAAATGTACAGTGATTACCATGATTTTCAACTCTTATGACATGTCTGTAAAGGTCTGTAGAATGATGAAAACGTCTGTAAGATGATGAAAATGTCTGTAAAATGAGGAAAATACATCATTTAATACACACAGGTATCAAGCATACGGTTATTACCATGATTTTTCAACTCTTTTGACATATCACTAAATGTCAGTAAAATGAAGAAAATATCTGCTATTGTCTCTCCACCAAACAGCACTGAGGACTGTTCGAATTGAGCCTTCAGACAAGGGGTGATTTTCTTTGTCCCGGCATGAGATTTGGTTGGCTAGTTAACTGATATACAGTCCCTCCGCAAATCTTCAGCTTTTGCCGTCACATGCCACAATTTTCACCTTCTCAATGTTTGAGACCTCCTGAACATCTCTGATTTCCACTTTGCTCAAGACAAAAGTCCAAACGTTGTCACAGAATCTGTAGGTGTCTAAATGACCCTAGAAACAAAAAACACAAATCAACGCTTGAAGTTTAGAAAATATCTGTAAACACTTTAAGTTCAACCACACAGCGATCTAAGACTCAAGGAAAAATTTCAAATTATGTTAAAATTGTTATTTCTTACATAACACGGTCAAAATATTGCTTGTCAAAGTAAATTCTGGGCAAGTTATTCAAAACAAATATCAGCTAAAATAACAGACAGGAACACACCAAGTTTACTAAATGAAATTTCTACTTTCATCTAAGATCGTACCAACCACGGCTTTGCTTAATTTTTGTTTTGTCAACATATTTCACAATTTGCCATGCATGCGACTTCTACATGGTCTAGGCCACAATGACTTACAAAATTTGGCAAAACTTGCAGTAATTTTTTGTTTACTATTAAAGGTAAAGAGCTCTAAAAAATTGAAGTAGGCACCACCGAATAGGCCACTTAAAAACTACACATAAATATACCTTTATTTATTTTTTAGATTTTTGTGAAAAGAGTTAAAGGCGCTCAAATATTTGAATCCCAAGGTTTGGCTTTCTGAACCATACTATTAGAGGTTAGGCACTCTGACGTCACAGGAACTTTTTTCAACTCTATTAACAACAATGAATGTTAGAATAACTCTTTTTACCCATGAGTGAAAGATTAGTGAAATAATGTTCCCAAACATCCCTTCCTTCTGGTGAACATTAGGCAAAAAAGGTTCCAAGATACCATCAGTATGGCTCATAAAGCCCACCGTAAATTTCAAATAATTGAATGCTTTTCAACAATCTGACAAAATAAATGAAACTATTTTTACGCATAGTTTTCAGTTCTCTGTATGATGAATCTGACTTCATGTTTTAGCTTTCTTTTCCTTTAAGGATAGTTCGTCATTTCATATCATATCATTTCAGAGTTGTGAATTCATATGAACTCTGGCAACAATTTAACATTATCTTATGCAGCATAGTCATTTTGGCATGGAAAAAGAGATATTTTTGAAAACTGTATTTAGATTCTGCAAAACACATTTACTCCTATCGTTCTCAATCCTTTTCTGTCATGAGGAAATAAAACACACCCTCCCACACGCACAGGTGAAAACCGAGGTGCTTTTCTTGCATTCGCAAAGGGGAAGGAGACAGTTCTGATAAAAAAGTCACCACAGTACAGTCATGACTGTAGGCACAGTATCATCATGACTGTGGGCACTGTATCAATGTGACTGTAGGCACTGTATCACTGTGACTGCAGGCACTGTATTATCATGACAGTAGGTACTGTATCATCATGACTGCAGGCACTGTATTATCATGACAGTAGGTACTGTATCATCATGACTGCAGGCACTGTATTATCATGACAGTAGGTACTGTATCATCACAGTACTGTACCATCACAGTACTGTATCGTCACAGTTCTGTATCACAGTACTGTATTGTCACAGTACTGTATCGTCACAGTACTGTACAGGTAGTTCTTCAACGGTTTCATATGTTTATAAGATATCTATTCAGTAATATTCTTGGGGCATTATTTTGTGTAATCTGATAAAATAATCCTATCTGTGAATCTCTGAAATTTGCCAAAACAACCAATTTTTATATGTCTGCAAATCCACATTTAAAATGGTGTATAAATCACATAACAAATTGTTCATATACGACAAAGTTGAGGGTAATTATGAAATACAGGCTCCCATCAAGAACATCAATACCTCCACAGGGAGCATAGAGTTAGTCCAATTTGGAGTGTCAGCATGTTTAACTTAATTACCTCTATTGCAGAGGGAGAAGCCCTTGTTGGGCCTAGAAACAGTTTGGAATACACAAGGTTAGCCAGGTACCCATCCACCCGTCCAAGTGAACAGGTGAAATACAAAATTGTTGCCATTTGGGCACCTTATTTTCAGCACTTTTAACATGGGAGAGATAGGATGAAAATGAAATGTGGACACCCTGCTATGACAAAATGGTCTCAAAAAGAGATGCTTAGACACTCTCTTTCACATTTCTGGCCAACTCTCTGACAAGGAAGAGAATCTTTTCCATCAAAATCAGCTGAAATTTCTTCTACCAGCTGGCCCCGATTAGCAGAATGATTTGGACATTTTGCTTAAAAAGACTTAATACTTTGAAAATCATGTTTTCCTTTAAATCAGCTGAAAATTCTTATCTCTGACTTTGGAATGTTCCTTCTTCCTCCCACTATAAAACAAAAAAAACACTTGCATTGGACTCACCTTAAAGCTGATCCTGTTTTTGACCCGGGTGGCCAGCCCATTGTTGATGGCTTTGTCAAACTGAAGGAGAACTTTGAGAGCTAATTGTGGCGTAATCTGACCACACTGAAATCACAAATAAACATATATATATACAAATATACATGTACTGTAGTAGAGTGAGTGAGT
Organism: Liolophura sinensis; assembly: GCF_032854445.1. Classification (NCBI taxonomy): domain Eukaryota; kingdom Metazoa; phylum Mollusca; class Polyplacophora; order Chitonida; family Chitonidae; genus Liolophura; species Liolophura sinensis. The sequence goes on from NC_088296.1 coordinate 15,444,868, forward strand.
GCTTGGGAGTTTAACGTCGTACTCAACAATTTTTCAGTCATATGACGACGAAGGAATCATTAGGGTGCATGTACGTGTAATGTGCCTCCTTGTTTCAGGACGGATTTCCACCGCTCTTTTATTTAGTGCTGCTTCACTGAGACGACTTACCGAAGTAAGCCGCCCCACCCGAGCCATTATACTGATATGGGTCAACCAGTCGTCGCTCTATCCCCTTCATGCTGAACGCCAAGCGAGGAAGTTACAACTTCCTCTTTTAAAGTCTTAGGTGTGACTCGATCAAGGATTGATCCTGGATCTACCGATCCCGAAGCGGACGCTCTACCAACTGTGCTATCCGGGCCGGTCTGTACTGTAGTAGAATAAATCTACCTACATGTATGGAAGACCTTGCCAGTCAAACGCACTATAACATTAGGACATGTGCCCCACCACCATTAGCAACAGTGAGCAATTTTTTTATTTATTTGATTGCTATTTATTACCATATTTCCCCTTTATAACTATTAAAGGAGAAGAAACCATTAAAATGAGATGAAAAATTAAATTAATTAAAATCAGATTAAAGAACGTCAAAACTTATTTGAATATATGATCTAAAATATTTGGTGGGGGGGGGGGGTTGTTTTTCAAGAGAAAAGGATATTTGAAAATATTTTTGTATGGTGGGTATTTGGGACAAACTTTTGGTATTTGGTATCGTTGTTGCATGATAATGTTCTAAAAAAGGATGTGATGCTTGTCTAATGAATTTTCAGACATATGACGATGAAGGAATCCTTAGAGTGCAAGTAATGTTCCTCCTTGTTGCAGGACGGATTTCCACTGCTCTTTCATCTAGTGCTGCTTCACTGAGACGCCTAACCAAAGGCAAGTAAGCCGCCCCGCCCGAGCCATTATACTGATATGGGTCAACCAGTCATTGCACTATCCACTTTATGTTGAACGTCAAGCGACGAAGTTACAACTTCCTCTTTTTAAGGTCTTAGGTGTGACTCGAGCCAGGATTGACCCTAAATCTACCGCTCCCGAAGCAGACGCTCTACCAACTGTGCTATCGGGGCCAGTATTACGTTTGGACACATGTGCCCCACATTTTTATGTTTTCTCTACCTTTAAGAGAACAGTCATCCTCCACAATTTGTACCTTTAAAATGTGATAGCAGTTATTTTTTGGGGCTCCAGGAAGCAAGGGTACCCAGGGAAACCCCTGCCTTCGAGCAAGTTACTGATGTGCTTTCCCAGTTTCCACCTCTGATACACATGATCATATTGGTGGGAGAAAAGTACATAGTCTTCAAAGAATGCTAGACTGTGCCACACAAGCTTAAACTTGTTAGCAAAGGTTACCAAAGAGCTTGCCTATAAGAGACACATGAATGCTAAATGTAGCACAATATATTCATAAAGTACTAAAACATTTCCCTCAACATGGATATTATTACAAAAAAAAAGACATGAAGGTTAGAAATTTATTATAAAGTAATTGACAGTAACTAACACATAGATCCATATCAGCAATGGAACATCCACATCATGACTGGGTTTAACTGGAGTTCAATACCCTAAATTCTTCAACCATTTCAACCGCCTCTACCACCAATATTTTGAAACATTCTGAGAGAACTATGGGGTACAGAGAAGTAATCTGTACAGTTTTATGAAGTTTGCATCTTTAGTGACACAAACAAATCATTTTTAGCACCAATTTCATAATAATTGTATGCATAAATTTCGACGAAAAAAGTGCTTTAGAGGTCGAACAGATTTACAGTGTGTGAGAACTTTTTGATACAATGCTACTTCACATTTTAAGCTCAGACACAGTCACATGAGCCTTAGTGTCAATGAATAATTGTTGTCTGTCACAATCAGGGAAATGTGCAGCTTTCATAATCACAGGCTTTGAATTTAAGCAGAAAGTCAAAGTGGACACTAATACCTGTACTCTCTAAGTTCTACTAGTCCCCCCACAAGTTCACTGGTCCTGACACAAACATATTTGTGTTTTTCTGATCTTGCATGGGATACTGAAAAACATGCTTGGATCGGCTAATGACAAACAAAAGTCCTGGTGGACGCAAATTTCACAATTCTGGCAACACATACAGGTTATAGTCAGTAGTGAAGCAATGGCCTACCACAAATCCACAACGCTTGAAAACGTTCACTACAAATGCTTGCGGTTATATTGAAGGTTTCTTTCAAATTTTTGATCACCTGATAATTCTGACCACCTCATTTCTACATAAGACAAAGACTTATTCTCTAAAAAGTTGTATTTTCTGATGGCACATTGGACCAGTACCTTACAAAATCTACTGATTCGACAGAAATTCACTGGCCTCATACCATGGGACAAGTGCTGATTTCTAGCCATGAATCATGGGAGAAATTTTCAGCCATTTACTGCGCAAAGAAAACACATGCATAACAAATGTGCCCAAAATAATGTAAAAATAACATCAATGTTCAAATTTTCTTAGTAATTTCTGTATCATAAGTATAAATTCTGACCTTTTACAATCACTGTCTCATAAATCATATCACATAAATTATTATTTTGTACATGATTTTTGTTTTTCTTATTACCACCAGTACCACCCCATTTAGCTGATCCCACTCTAACCCACCCACTTTACCCCAGCGGTTAAAGGCTGTCCACTGGACAGCTGGAACAGCCTGGGGCTCTGACCTAGCATATTTTGTCCAATCTATAAACCTTACCATCTGCCAATTACGTCCTGTGCACACTGACCTTTGTTGATTACCATAATCCATATTAAACCACTGCCTTTTCAAACTGTTAAGCTTACATGCGCACATACTCACACAGTACTTTGACCTCTGTTGTTTATTTACTTATACAGCTGTTGATAAAGATAAACACTGAAATGTTTACAAGCCTAACCCATATACCAGCGTGATGGGTGGAGACTGCAACATTCTGCAGATAATGCCACATATGTCATCACTGCAGGTGGGTGGTGCATGTGCATCAAGTCCCACTCTCACAGCATGTGCACTGACATGAGAGGGACATAAAGAGCTGTGATTAATGCCTGTACTGGTCTAACTGTCTGAGCTTTATCAGTAATTGTCAGTGATCAGGTAAGTACAGTTCTTCCACTGTTAGATCAATTTATATATTTTAGGATAATGTAAATTTATAAAATTTTAAGTACTGGTACAGTAATCAAAAAAAAAAAAAAGGTTTTTCTCATCCTATTATCCAGAACTACAAGTACAGAGATTTCAAGTTCACATTTTTATCCTGTACCCTTACCTTATTTGACCATGACCATATGATTCTCTGACTTCATTGTATTATACCTGATATTGTATCGTATCTATAACCAGTCCACAGGGTTACCTCTTTCTCTCGTTCAGTATTAATGATCATGATAGCGTTGCAAATGTGTCTTCAGTCTCCAAGGCTCATTTTAAAGACATAGGGTAGAAATGTGTTGGATGCAATAGTCAGTTCAATCAAAGACCCTGGCCTTGCTTACTTTACGCAAAACATTGTTTCAAAAAGTCAAAAATTGCCTTTGTCAAAAAAAGAAACTTGGCAAATCATAGAAATGCAACAACAACAACAGCCTAACATTTTGGATGAGTATTACCCTACACCCATTTAAAAGTAACTTAATGTTTACCTGAATAAGTTCGTCTAGACTCTCTTGTAACGTATGACCCAGCGTTGTATTCCTGTATAATTGATAACTAGCCATAATTTCGTGAAACACCGCGTCCCTCAAAAATTGATCGACCCACTCACTGAAATCAGGAAAGGTAATGGTTAGAATTTGGAACCCGTACCTTTCCCTCTGACATTTTCAATTTTCATTTTCTACTATTCATGAATGGGCCAATTTTTTTTCTAAAATACTCTTGCTAAATGGTTCGTATACCCCTTTGTCCTGTAACTACTCCTTATTTTATAAATCCGCAGGTGCATAAATTGGAGTTCACCGGGTACTAAGTGATCACGTGACATTCAGGTGAACGCAAAATGGCGGCGAGCAGTGGCAATGAGAAGCAGTCGCTGGGCAAGTTTATGAAAAGCCAAACGAAATACGGAACGACGACGACAGTGATGGCGAAAAACAGATGCTCGCATTATGTGAAACACAGGGTTGTGTCTGGTGATACACTGGCTCGTTTGGCATTAAAATATAGCGTTACGGTAAGGTGCTTCTTGTACAAGCTTGTGAGTGTCAGGAAGACAAAATCAAATTTCTTATAAAAGAAAATGAAAGACGTTGTCCTTAATCTTCAGCGTCAAAACAACATAGTCTTGTCAAGCTAGACGATTTTCATCACATGTTTAAGCTAGACCATTTTAATTGTCGTATTCGTCTTTTTCAGACCTAAGCTTACATGTAATTAATTTACTTGCTTGTAAGGCTATTCGGAGATTGCTCTGGTTCAACAAGTCAAACGAGACACTGCTATTTGTCGGCCATAGGCCGGCATTGTAACGTTTGACCGCTTAACCCCACGGATCATGTGACACTTTCAAAGCACCAATAAAATGGACACGCCTTATTCGAATTTCACCTCTGTTGCTAAAAGAACATCACCTGGCTTCAGTGTGAAACATACTGTAATGAGTTTACCGTTTAAGTCAAATTATTTGACCATAGGCTGCCACCTTTACATAAGTTTAAAGTTTCCCATGTATTACTTCAACTTGTGATACATTTGGATGCACACTTTACCAAGCTGTTTTAAGTTCAAGCTTGTCTAAGTGTTATTGTCAGTGTTTATACTACAGGAATGCGAACTTTTCCATGGTACATACATGTAGTGTGTGTTTGATATTTGGGTAAATATATTGAAAGTCAATCGAACAAGACGACTTAAGGTGCCTTTTAGATTATTTGTTTATTTCAGTGGTGGTAAACACCGTGTTTAAGAAATTTTCAATTTTACGACATTGGGCAGATTAAGAGGTGGAGGAAAAGGGAATAAACAACCGACCACCGTAAATTAGACATATATATATAGGTCTTCACTTATTTTCTTGTTGACTGTTTCCCATGTAACACTTACATACGTACAAAAAAAAAACATTTTAACTTATATTTTAATTTTTTATCTTATGTTTTATGTACAAATGTAAAATGCGTATTTTTTCAAGTGTAATAGCATGATAAACAGAAAATGACTATGATTGCTCGGACGTTAAGCAAAATTTTGTTCTGCCATGGATGGACCCAAACAAACAACAGAGCGTTCTCCATTTTAAAAATCTGATGCAGTTACTTGCTGTTCTTTTTGAGAATAATCAAGGAATCTAGGACCCATGCGGCCTAGGAAATAACAGATTGACGTTATGCATAGGATAAATCGACAGACAAAAGATAAGGAACACAACTGTCTGCAAAATTAAGGCCATAGAGACAAATTTAAAAGTTCATTTTTGTATGAAATGCCGTGACACACTGCAACAGCCACTGCATTAGGTTTTTAACCGGAGCGCACTATGACATTGGCATTATTGCTTTGGAGCCATCAGTGTGACAGTTTTTTGTCCGATCTAACGACAGAGCAATGTAATGCCTGACTAGTGTTTTCATTATCTGTTTATGTGGTCCGATATTGCTCAGACATTAGGATTGGCAAAGATTTTTTTTCGACCAAGGATGGCCAAACCAGCGTCAGATCGTGCACCATTTCAAAACCTGATGCAGTTCCTGTGTCAGTTTGTCATGTAACTGGGGACAAAAATTCCCTGTGAAATAAGTTTCTATGGCCTGAAGTTTGCAGACACTTATGTTCCTTATCTTTTTGTCTGTAGATTTATCGCAAGCACAGCGTCGATCATTTCATCAACTTAGGAAGTTGATGAAATTCCAGCCATGGTGAAGTATCTTGAAAAAGCAACTTTGTTCTTTTGTTAATTTGGGTTGTTATTAATTGGGATTCTTTTGACATAATTGCGTGTCTTATATTTATTTCCTTTTTTTTCAGGTTGAGCAAATCAAACGAGACAACAAACTATGGTCCAATGAAAGCTTATTTTTAAAGGAACATGTCTTCATCCCGGTAACAAGAGACAATTCTGACACTTTGCCTGAAGACACAGTTATAGTGGGTTCAGAATGTTTTCGCAGTCAGCAGAATTCATCACAAAAACAGAACAGCAATGGTGATCATTTTCAGTCAGACGCACCAACAGACAAACGGACAGAAAGTGTTAGCAATATTGATGTGGAATCTTCAAAGTCAGACTCAGGGAGACTTTCAAAACCAGTTTCGGGCAAAGAATCGGCCTTGGACTTTCTTAGCAAATATGATTCCTCCATCGCCCAGCTGAAAACAAACGTGAAAAAGATGGAACAAAATGCTGCGTATGTATATAGATTGCTGTATTGAACAAATTCAATTGAAATTAATGCTTTTTTGTGTGTGGGTATAAATGTCCCTCCCATGTTACTAGATAATTGATAGTTTATATGTATGTATACAATTATGTACTAACAAGCACTTGCATGATTAAATATACATTGCTAAAGGTTAAGGCCAAAATTAAAAAGTTATTTTGTTTTGGGTATCAAAATTTACAAGTTTTCTCTAGGTAGGTCAGCTTAATTTCAAAAGTTGAACGCTAATTTTAATAAAAAGAACAGTTGGGTTTTAACCCAAAACAGAAAACCTTTTTAATTTATGCCTAATGAACATATAATTGTCATCATTTATACACTGTAAGTGCATGTTTGACCTTGACATGTTTGACCTTGACATGTATATGAAGTGGAGCAACCCTATCAGTTGTGTGTGCCAAGTGAAGAGTTTCCAGCTGACTCTGACTGTCCAAAGTTAAAGGATATGTGAATCGTTCGCTTTTTTTTTTTTCTTAATATGTGCAGTTTAGGATGTGTCTTAACATACGAAAGTACAAAAACTGTTGTCAGCTTTCTTTTCAGGGCATAAACATGACTTTAAAGTACTTTTTTTTTCTATTCTAAGACCCCTGTGGTAAGTTTGGAAATTAAGTAGCCTGCAGTTTTGACTCTAGTGGTGATAGTTGTCAAAGCATTTCTGTGGGTAGAAGAGCCATAATAGAGGACATTATTGATTAACCTGGTCCCACGATCCCAGTAAATTCATTGACCCCGAAAATGTCAGAAAATTTCTAACATTGATGTAAAATATACACATACATAATAGATTAGGCTATTAAAAGATGTAAAAAAAAAATTTATTTTTTTTATTTTTTTTTTTGGCAAAACATTTTTTCATTACCTTGAAAATCATAATCTGTTTGTAGTTCTTTTTCATATATCCCTTAAAGACAGCAGGTACAAGGCTAAAACCTGAAATAAAAACATGTATTTCTCTCCCTCTGCCATGTCTGCCGAGTTAGATGGGAGGAGGGTGAGAGCGAAGGGGAAGGGAGATATAAAACAGGGTATAAATTTACCATGGGCATGAAATTGAGAAATGTACATATTGACCCTCATCATGGTTTATTCTACAGGTTATACAGAACAATGATCACTCCTACTCTTTGTTAACATCCGTAATTTTTCTGTCATGCCTACAGTATATGTTATAAATTACAGCCTGAGACTAGATTTGGTTTGTGCACGTGTGTACCCCGCCTACCATAATGCTGGCTGCCGTCGTATAAGTGAAATATTCTTGAGTACGACGTAAAACACCAGTCAAATAAATAAATAAATACATGTGTGTGTGATTGTGATCATTTTTTGATTTTAGAGTCTCTGGTTTAAAACCCCAAATATTTCTGAACCAGTGAAAAAGTACTGAATTAATAAAATGCAGTCAGAAAGCTCTGTTACATATAAATGTGTGAATATTCTTAGTATCTCTTGTTTGTTTTGTGCTTCGTTGCACACACAACTAAAATTAAGTTGCAATTATTGTGTTTTCTATAGAGAGTCGCCTGTTTGTAGCTGCTTATAAAATTAGTTGTGCTCGCTACCAAGATTACCTTTAGTCATTGACACATAATGTTCAACATTAGCTCTACACGTTGATATGTTTCAGTCAGTAATGTTCAACATTAGCTCTACACGTTGATTTGTTTCAGTCAGTAATGTTCAACATTAGCACTACACGTTGATTTGTTTCAGTCAGTAATGTTCAACATTAGCTCTACACGTTGATTTGTTTCAGTCAGTAATGTTCAACATTAGCTCTACACATTGATATGTTTCAAGTTCACATTATTGCCTGGAAAAATGAAGTTAGAACACTTTTTCTAATTCTTAATGTTCAAGTCCATAAGCCCTCTTTTTGACGGCAAGAACATTGCCTTGAGTGACATCATAATTTTTCAAAAACCAGTGGCATGCTAGATATTGGGCGGAGTTCAACATATTTTGATGGAGGACAACACCAGTTTCCTAAACTGCTGTCAATCTTACTGTAAACCTTGTTTTGGCAACTGCCCTATTATTTGAAATTGTTTACATGTTTTTTAGTATAATACAACCTTAATAAATGAATACAATTTTATCTGTTGTAGTATATTATCTCACGGTAGTATGGTTTTAAAGCTGGGTGTTAGAAAATTTGTTATAAAAAACAATGCAGTCTATTCCCTTAGAGTGTAGTGTGGGATGTGTTACTGCGTCGAATTTGTTCTTACCTCATGTACGTGCACATATAGTAAAACAAATTGCTCTCCACGCCCATTCCACGGCATGCCACTGGTTTTTTAATAATTTTGACTTCACCCAAGGCAATGAGTTCTCACCAGCCTTGATAGCACAGTTGATAGAGCATCTGCTTCAGGAACGGTGGATCCAGGGTCAATCCTGGGTCGGTTACACCTAAGACTTTAAAAGAGGAAGTTGTACCTTCTTCGCTTGGCTTTCAGCATTAAGGGGATAGTGCAGCTACTGGTTGACCCGGATCAGTATAATGGCTCGGGCGGGGCGGCTTACTTTCCTTCTGTAAGGTGTCTCAGTGAAGCAGCACTAGATAAAGGAGCGATAAAACCTGAAACAATGCCTAAAATTCTTCATGAAGTTCCACAATAGTTATATCACTGACTTACATATACATGTATGTTGCAAATGTGGAAAGCATTCATTCCAATAACTTGGCCAAGGTTTCTTATCTGGATACTACAGACATGTATATTATTAAATGCGCTCAATCTTGAGTCTTATGTGGTATAGGAGAGAACAGTGTGCACATTTGGCAAATATGTCGACCAAAATATTGTAGTGGTATGTGCACATGTCGACTAAAATGTTGCAGTGCTATGTGCACATGTCGATCACTCTGTTGTAGTTGCCTTTAACCAGTCCATGGTAACCGTGCATTGTGACATGTTTTGGTTACATGTTACCAGTAACTGGCCAAATGTTGGTGGTTTTATACTCCAGACACTGAGGTTTCTTCCACACATAAAACTGGCAGCCATCTCATAAGTGAAAGATTCCTCCTTGAGTTTGGCATGGACAAAAAAAAATTCTCTGTAAAAGCACAGTAATAATGTTGCCTTTTTAAGGATCTCAGAAGCTGAGAATGCGTATGTATTTTTTTTATTATTTATTTTTATTTTAATGTTAAGCTTCTCAGGTGTGATTCTGAAAGTAGAACTGCATATTTATAGTCACTGCTGTGTTTTAGAAAGTGCAAGCCTGGAAATAACTTTAAAATCAATATGCAAATTTATCAACCACCCAAAAGTTACAATGTTGTGCTGTGACTCCATGGACATGCATGTTATTGTATTTGCGATAACTCCTATGATGATTCTACTGAGACTGGGCTCAAATGAAGATTTGTTGCCAGGGTAAATATGATGGCGCGGTAGATTTGCAGTTGAAACGCTGTAGCAAATACGTCCAGTAATCGCATAAGTAACCCAAATGGAGTTGCATGTCCATGGAAACGCAGTCTTACGTTTACATATCGCCACGACATGGCTGCAATGTTGCCGATGTGGGGTTGCGCACTAATCATAAGATTTATTTTTGCTCACATGTAGCACCTTTGTCCAGTATAAAACATTTGGCCCCTGTCAAAATAGTACAGGATTTTGACAGGATAATGAGGTACCGGCAGATTTTCCTCTCACACAAGGTGGCGCTAGTGTGACATAGGACTTGCGCATCACAAGTCTCTTATTGCACAACAGAACACATGTTCATCTGTGACGCATTTGGTCTACCCACTGTGACATCACGCTGTTGACGCTCCAATGTCACTGAAATGACGTAATACGTCCCGCTTTTGACTTCTGCCGGTATCCCATTTGTCCGACTATTTCCAGGCTTCCACATTGTGATTAAGATTTCACCTTGACTTGAATTCAGCTAATCTCCTTTGCACATGTTGAAACCATGGGTGATTTTTATAAAACTTTGTGAAGAGCCATGTCCTCATAAAAATGTTGTGTAGAATGTACTGCACCTGATCTGAAGCCAGAAGAAAATTTCTGAATGAAGCTTCACGAAAGTTTCCCATGGATGATAAGCCGGTTTCTCATGGATGATAATCCGGTTTCTCATGGATGATATGCCGGTTTCCCATGGATGATAAGCTGGTTTCTCATGGATAATAAGCCGGTTTCCCATGGATGATAAGCTGGTTTCCCATGGATGATAAGCCAGTTTCTCATGGATGATAAGCGGGTTTCCCATGGATAATAAGCCAGTTTCTCATGGATGATAAGCCGGTTTCTCATGGATGATAATCCGGTTTCTCATGGATGATATGCCGGTTTCCCATGGATGATAATCCGGTTTCCCATGGATGATAAGCCGGTTTCTCATGGATGATAATCCGGTTTCTCATGGATGATATGCCGGTTTCCCATGGATGATAATCCGGTTTCTCATGGATGATATGTCGGTTTCCCATGGATGATAAGCCGGTTTCTCATGGATGATAAGCCGGTTTCCCATGGATGATAAGCCGGTTTCCCATGGATGATAAGCTGGTTCTGAAGTACCCTGATTCCAATGAAAGCAACTTTCATTGCAATTTGTTCAAATATTTAATTTGATTTTGGAGATAAAACTACATTGATTGGGTTGGCCAATTTCAGGACTTCAGGGAAAGTGGAATTTTATCATTCTCGAAATATGCTTAAATATGCAAACATGTGGAAAGGTTGAAGAATTACACTGTAAAAAAACTACCTCCTTCCTTCTCAGTCATGGTGGACTCTTCTGATATCCTGACTCTTTGTTCCCAAGTTCAAGGTCGCATACTTTCATATATATTCAAACAGGACAGACACTTTAGCTGGAAACAAATCTTGCCAGTAGAATGGTTTAATAGACAGACAAAACCAGCATACATGTATAAAGTTAGTGTAGGTTAAGATATATGAACCGAAAGCTGAATGCCATCATTAAAAATATATTTGTGGGTGTACACTCCAAAGTAATGGTTTGTAGATAAAGTTTTTTACTGGGGTTTTGATTGAATTTCTGTTTTTTTTTTTCTTTACTACATGTAATTTCCTTTTATAAATCCGTCTTTGTCATTAGCCAGACTACAGAAATGTTTCCTACCGACTTACCCTATTTTTTCTGATAGACTGACACGTACATGTACTATAGACTTTAATATGGGCATGTTATGCATGTATCTTTGGCATGTTTTCATAAATAAATTATTTTTTTCTTTTTACCTTTGTGCATGAATATAGGTCAAGACTGGATGAGTGACATACTCAGTTTGGTATTATCCTTTGTAATTTCACACAGACACAGGTAAAATCTTGTCTGACATCTACCATCTACGTGTACATCTACTTTTCTCCAGCTTTGTAGCATTATTATTTTTTGTTTTTATTTTGTTTTGGTTTTTTTTTTTGGGGGTGTTTTTTTCATGCTGCTGTGAAATCTAGTTTTACAATTTTGTTTGCTTGAGTTGTAATGTGTTATTTGTGGTAACAATAGGTTTTGCTAGACTTCTGTGTTCAAGTGTAATGTTAAACCATGTACTAATACAGCAGTTGATTATTAATAAGAATGTTGATAGTTACATATGCCTTCAGATCAGTCCAGAACACCTTAAGCAGTACCCTACAATTCCAGAAACCTGCGGATGGTCATGGGTTTTCCCCCAGGCTCTGCCCTGGTTTCCTCCCACCATAATGCTGGCTGTCGTCATATAAGTGAAATATTCTTGAGTACGGCGTAAAAGACCAATCAAATAAATAAATACAATGGGAGAAGACTTCATCTATGAAAGCTGTTCAGTTTATATTGTAGTAGTGGTCTAAAACTACAATATAGATTTCTTCAACCAGCCCAGACCAACCAGATCTGAATGCAATATTACTCTCATGAGGTGTTATGTCAAGCTTGCAGGAGACCATTTGTCTTCATGAGGTGTTATGTCAAGCTTGCAGGAAACCATTTGCCTTCCACTATTAGATTAATACGATTTACATGTATGTTAAAGGTGGAAAAGTTTTCCAGTATATATTGCTAGAAGTCAGTGGTTTACTCCACTCACTGGCTGTTCCCCGCTGATAATGTATTGGCTGACATCATACCAGTGAAAAATCGTTCAGTATGCATGGTGTTATAAATCATGAATTCCACAAAAAAGAAAACATTTAGCCTTGTATCATTACTCTGGAATATCATTGGCACACCACCGGCATACAACTGGCTCACTACAGCCTCACCATGGGCACACCACCGGCATACAACTGGCTCACTACAGCCTCACCATGGGCACACCACCGGCATACAACTGGCTCACTACAGACTCACCATGGGCACACCAGAGGCATACAACTGACACTCCCCAGACCCACCATGGGCACACCAGAGGCATACAACTGGCACACCACAGACTCACCATGGGCACACCACTGGCATACAACTGGCACACCACAGACTCACCATGGGCACACCACTGGCATACAACTGGCACGCCACAGACTCACCATGGGCACACCACAGACTCACCATGGGCACACCAGAAGCATACAACTGGCACACCACAGACCCACCATGGGCACACCACTGGCATACAACTGGCACACCACAGACTCACCATGGGCACACCACTGGCATACAACTGGCACACCACAGACTCACCATGGGCACACCACTGGCATACAACTGACACTCCCCAGACCCACCATGGGCACACCACTGGCATACAGCTGGTACACCCCAGACTCACCATGGGCACACCGGAGGCACACCACTGGCATACAACTGACACTTCACAGGCTATCATGGGCACACCACTGGCATACAACTGGCACACCACAGGCTATCATGGGCAGATCACAGGCATACAACTAGCACAATTCAAGCTCTCATGGGCACACCACAAGCACACCACTGGCACATTAGTAGCACACTTCTTGCTTCTGTTGAAGCCTGCCGAACACTGTACATGTAACTGTCCAGATGACTGCTGTTGTCCATCACATCGGTCATGCAGTTAATTATAACAAACATTGCTGAACTGTGCAAAAGGAGAAGCTACAAAAAAAGTTCATCACTTTTGTCCAAGAAGCCGCCTACTTTGAACAGAATGAATGTGTGATACAAGCAGAGTAAAACTGCATTAAACAATTCAGCAGCCGACACATACATGTAATTTTTCTACATTTGCTTATCTGATGAAATGCAGTGCGTTTTCAGAGGCAAATAAATGTCACCTTACAAATATTAATCAGAATGTTGATAGATGTATCTTCAGATAAGTCGAGAACACCTCAAGCAGTTCCTTAAAATTCCAGAAGACTTTGTCTATGAAGGCATTTCAGTTTATATTGTAGTAGTGGCCTAGAACTACAATATAGTAGTTTATATTGTAGTAGTGGCCTAGAACTTCAATATATCTTCAACCAGCCAATTATCAAGATTCACCTGAGAAAAAGATCGACATCTGAAGAAAGTTGTTAAAGATGAGCATAGAGCGGATAGTGTATATAATAAACACATGTACACAAAATGACATAAATTTTCGCCCACAAAAGTGCATTTTAGTGGTAAATGTCACCTAGTATTATGTTCGGTACTGACACTTACAATTTTCCAGCGGAATATCATCCCGTTTTCCAGTCACACCTCAAAACACCTTTCTATAATCAATAAACCTATCAGAATCGGGGAATCATGGATGAAATTCCTTGTCATTTAGGGGTAGGTTTGTAGATTTAAGAACTGAATAGGACACAGAAGTCTCTTTTTTTGAATTTCTTTTACTACAGGTAATTTCTTTTTATAAATCTCTGTCTTTTTCATTAGCCAAACACCTTTCTATAACCAGTAGACTTCTCAGAATCAGGAAAAGTGAGTAAATTAATCATGGATGAAAGTGCCCTCAGTTTTTAAGTACCAAGGACAAAAGAAATCCAACAAGCATAAAGGTGCTCAGTATTTTTAGAAAAAAAAAATTTTTGCGACCAAATGTATGGTCTTATAGCGTATATGGTCATTGGATTCCATTACATACAGATAGCATGTATCTGCCAAATCTTATATAAATTATATCTACCATTTATTCTAAATATCTATTTATATATATATATATTTATATATATATATATATATATATATATATATATATATATGAATATGTTTGCATGTATATTGTGTGATTCCCATTGTTTTGTGCTTAGTTGTGCTGAAAAAAAAATTGGTAGTGTGTATGTCTGTGACATCTTTTTTATTTTATTATTTATTTTATTTTATTTTAATAATATGCATTGCTAGAGTAATTACCAAATTACACCATTAGTGTCATTTTCATTCCGTCTGATGTCATGTTATAAATTGAATTCGTGTTCACCAAACATACATATACATTGAGTTAAGACGAAGAAACCTAATTTTATTTTCAACAACCTTGGTCTACTTCTTCAAGGTCATTTGGGTAGTATATAGTTCTATTTTGTGACAGGTTGATAAACTCTATGCTTTAAATTATATTTAGTTATTTTCCAAACTTTAATCAATATTCACTACATGTACATCTGTTCTACATCTATACCTACATGTACATCTGTTATACATCTGTTATACATCTATACCTACATGTACATCTGTACCCACATGTACATCTGTTGTACATCTGTACCTACATGTACATCTATACCCACATGTACATCTGTACCAAATGTACATCTGCTGTACATCTGTACCTACATGTACATCTGTTGTACATCTGTACCTACATGTACATCTGTTGTACATCTGTACCTACATGTACATCTGTGGTACATCCGTACCTGCATGTACATCTGTACCTACATGTACATCTGTGGTACATCTGTACCTACATGTTCATCTGTTGTACACCTGTACCTACATGTACATCTGTGGTATATCTGTACTTACATGTACGTCTGTTGTACACCTGTACCTACATGTACATCTGTGGTACATCTGTACCAATATGTACATCTGGTGTACACCTGTACCTACATGTGTGGCGCCTATTTTATTAATTTCCTTGTAAACATTTTCAATTCAAGTTTGGAAATACATATTAATTAAGACGTGATTACCAAAGTTACTCTGCTCACTTACATACTGTCTTAGACCGGCCCGGATAGCACAGTTGGTGGAGCGTCCGCTTCGGGACCGGTAGATCCAGGATCAATCCTTGATCGAGTCACACCTAAGACTTTAAAGAGGAAGTTGTAACTTCCTCGTTTGGCGTTCAGCATGAAGGGGATAGTGCAACAACTGGTTGACCCGTATCAGTATAATGGCTCGGGCGGGGCGGCTTACTTGCCTTCGGTAAGTCGTCTCAGTGAAGCAGCACTAAATAAAAGATCGGAGGAAATCCATCCTGCAACAAGGAGGCACATTACACATACATGCACCCCAATGATTCCTTCGTCGTCATATGACTGAAAAATTGTTGAGTACGACGTTAAACCCCAAGCACTCACTCACTCACATACTGTCTTTTAACAACAAAACTTGATAAGTGAGTGTGGTTGTTGAAGTTGAAATATAAATTGGCCTTACAATGCATTATAGGGACTTAAATACTGAACTCAGTTGAGGGGTTTTAAGTACACTGTTCATTTGTTTTGTAAATTTGTAATTGCATATACACCAGCCTAGAATCCATTTAAAGTTTGTTCATTTTGAACTAGCTGGATTTGAAACGCATTCCACAATGTGGAGATTTAATTTTTCTAAATTTTTTAATGTTCATATGTAATGATTATTTTACAGGGTGTTTTTTGAAGTATTGAGTATGGACAGTAGATTCACTTTGTTAGAAACAAATTCAAATTGGAGGTAATATTTTACTGGTACATGTACCTTCATGGGGAGCTTGGTAAAGGTGTGGGGTCAGTGTTGTTGAAGGTCACGAGTTCAAGGTCGTTCGGTGTTTCGGCATGTGACTTGTTTTAAATGTTGTGCGTTTGAGAAACAGGCCAATAAGGACATATATGCACAAACGTGAGTTTATATTTTCAAACGAATTTTTGTCATCCATCTTTAATATACATGTACATGTACAAGATGACGTTGCCAAGTACATATCAGAAGGGTAAAGAAAAAACATCAAAAAATTGCTGCTTAATATTCCAGGTGGAGAGCAAATTAATTTATTAATCACCTTATAATTACTACAGGCACATGTTTGATGTCTAGAAGCTATCAGGTATATTATCGATCATGTAGGTTAACTTTCATTCTGTTTTGATTCTCTGTTTCTAACATTTGTGTCTAGCATGTAGAGCTGTAACATGAATGGACTCAGACATAATGTCTTGTGCATAAAAGTACATAGAAATCTGCTTTCACTTGCATTTTCAACATATCATGGATCCATCATAAACAAAGTCATTGCATATACCCCGTCTGTTACTTTCACTTTCAGTATCCTTGGCCATAGGAACAAACTGATTGCAGTGCATGAAATCTGCTGTTATGCTTTCGCTTTCGATATCTTCTGTCGCCATATCAGTGAAAACGCCTACAATCTGCTGTTGATTTTCACTTTCACTTTTCACTATTCTCTACAGCAATATGAACAATATGATTGCCTAAAACCTGTTTTTAGCCATGACCATCCCCAGGTTGCTGGAAGACCTTCCCACTTAGGACAGAATCCATGGCTATCTTCTCATCATGTAGATGTATAAATACTAGCAATGAATACATTTGTATCAAATATAAAAGTAAAAGTCCTACTTTAACATGTATAAAGTTACAATTCAGTAACATTGTTACTATATTACATGTATTTGTATGTAGTATAATTTCTATTTATGTTAACTTAACTGTCATTTTTTAAGTTCATGATATCCTCAAATATTTTCGTTACACAAGGCTATCTAATTTACCTGGCGAAAGAAAACTATTTGAAGACATTCATGTAAACAAATCCTGATTTGACTAATTTTCAGTATTCCCACCAAACATTTTTTAACTTCAGGTAAAGATGATTCTGGTTTTTGCAGAGCTGGGAAATCCCCTACAGAGGGTAGGTCAACCTTTAACAAGCCTCGGGAAATTCCCGCCCTGGACCCAGGGGTTGAGCAGGAGTCGGAATGCTAGAGACTCCCCCATGTATAGGTACTGACACATAACCATGGTAACCTGCTACTGCGCCTTCCTGATATCCACTAGTATGTCAACAAGTTCAAAACCAGTCATGTTCAGAGTCACAGATGTTGAATACATGTGCTTTTCCCAGTTTTTTATAAAGACATACATTCAATAAGGATTTGCCAAACATTGTGGAAAAAAAAAAAGACAGACCTTGAAGTTTTTGAGGTTTACTTTTTCTCCTGTGGTAAAAGTGTTGAAAGTGACATTTATAATACTGAAATAGAATTTTCTATTTCACATTTAAAGCTTTTGGGCTGAAAAGGTGATTTTTTTCACCATTTGTACATAATCTAGCATTATTATTTTTGGTATATTTAATTGAAAGAAAATCAGTTTTTCTCGATTTGTACCTGATAATACATGTACATGTACCTTTCTTAAAATACTGAGTACCTTTATGCTTGATTTCTTTTGTCCTTCGTACTTAAAAATTGAGGGCACTTCCGTGTCCTGTCCATACCTTAGATCTACAGACCTACCTTAACTGACCTTGAACTTAGATCTACAGACCTACCTTAACTGACCTTGAACTTAGATCTACAGACCTACCTTAACTGACCTTGAACTTAGATCTACAGACCTACCTTAACTGACCTTGAATTTCATCCATGATTAACTTTCTCTCGTTTCCTTATTCCGAGAGCTCTACTGATTTTAGAAAGGTGTTTTGAGGTTTACTTGGGAACATGGGATGATATTCTATTGAAAAATTGTAAGTTTGACGACCAGAAATAATATTTTGGTGACATTTGCCCCTTAAAAATTTAGGGTACACGGTATATGTAATGTCTGCTAACTTCTCTTCTTTAGCAGCTTTCTTAGATGTATTACCAGTCCGTCTTGATATGCATGTACATGTATTTACGGGGAAGTAGTCTATGGACAAGTTGTGGGTAATGGAATCTGAGACTCTGATCTGGCTGATGTCACATCTACCCCCCACCCCCCAACCCCTGCCCCCCAACTAATCCTTTGTTACATTTACCATCTACATGTATGTATTGTTAACCTCATTCACTAAGTTATCCATACAGTTTGAAAATCTTAAACATGCTGCTTTTAGTCATGGCGCCAGGAATGTACACGTAATGAGAGGTGATCTGAGACATTCTCGGTGTGTCACAACCATTCCACAAGCATACAGCTGACAGGCTAGTGGTTAGCTACTGGCACAAAGCAAATGGCAGGCTAGTGGTAAGCTGATGGCACACTGCAACTGGCAGGCTAGTGGTTAGCTGATGGCACTTAACTCGCAGGCTAGTGGTTAGCTACTGGTACACTACCACTGGCAGGCTGTTGGTAGGCTGATGGCATACTACAACTGACAGGCTAGTGGTTAACTACTGGTACACTGCAACTGGCAGGCTAGTGGTTAGCTGTTGGCACACTACAACTGGCAGGATAGTGGTTAGCCGCTGGCACACTACAACTGGCATGATAGTGTTAGCTGCTGGCACTACAACTGGCAGGGTAGTAGTTAGCTACTGGTACTCTACAACTGGCAGACTAGTAGTTATCTGCTAGCACACTTACAGCTGGCAAACAAGTACATATAGCTAGCTATTGGCACACTACACTGGCAGACAAGTAGCTAGCTATTGGCATACTACACAGGCAGACAAGTAGCTAGCTATTGGCATACTACAAGGGCAGACAAGTATCTAGCTATGGGCATAATATATTAGCTGGCTAGTGATATGTACAGTGATCAGAGATCAGAACTGGCAGGTTAACTAACTTGACACACTGCATAACAACTGGCAGACCAGTGACTAACATCAGTACACACTAACTGGTTTAGATAAACAAGTTATGTTCAGACCGAATTTCAGTATTTTTAATGCCTTTTTTGGTGTCTTTTTTGGGTCGCCATTAGCATCTGAACACATTCCTATGCAATTATCCTGTCTGTTGGCTGCAATCTCGCAAGGTGGCAGGCAGTGCTGCGCTTCTAAGGACGCAAATTCACATGTAGGCCCTGCGTATTGCCTTACAGGAAAACAAAGCTAAAATATGAAGTAAGGTTTATCATACAGACAACTGAAAACTATGCCTGAAATACTTCCATTCATTTCTTCAGGTTTTTTTTTTTGAGTATTGAAAAGCATTCAGATATTGAAATACTGTGGTGGGCTTTATAAACCATACTGATGGTATATAGGAACTCTGATTGTTTTTTTTTTCCTGATGTTTACCACAAAGAAAGGAATTTTTTGGAACATTATTTCAGTTATCTTTTTACTCATAGGCAAAAAGATTACTGATTAGATTAGTGTTGTGATTAGAGTTGGATAAACTTCCTGTGATGTCAGAGTTTCAGACCTCTGATTCTTACAATGTTACAATGTTGTTATTTAAACCAGTAGTCTATATGGAGCTACTTGTGGACATTGCTTCAAAGTTGATTTTTTTATGTTGAAATTCTGACTTCATTACTTGTGTTGGCTGCATGGGTTCTTACATGTACACATAGGTTATGTTGATAAGACTACAAGATTTCAAAGCGGACTCCATGATGGGAGCTTTATATCCATGGCCACAGGTGTAATACCTAGGTTTATCACAGGCGTTATCTCTGGTGTACACAGTTATATAAGGCAGTTGCCCTATATTCATGATATTGGGCTTCACAGCACAAGAATGCCACGATTCTTCCTTGAGAAGGGTCAGCTACAGGGCATGTGTTTACCTCATTTTAACCCAGGCCTTTTTGGGACTGCCGACATTTGAGTTCAAGCCGACTTGCACTGTCTACTGTTCTTGGTGGACAGTAGGCGACGTACGACACAGTTGTGCACAGTCTAACCATCGTTTTAAGACCACTTGTTGTCCACCAATGTCTTTTAGTGTGCATATTTGTGTGTCACACGTTGAAAAGGTCGTTGAAAATTGTTTACACTTGTTACTCCATTTTCCTTGGTCTGTATGTAGATGTGTTAGTAAGACACACCTGACTTTAAGTCTGAAGTCTGGGGAGACTTCGTCTGGGCCCATGTTTATCAAATGTCTTAAGTCAAGCATTCAAACACAGCTACAAATAAAATGCTTTGCTCTTTAAAAGTTTAAAATATGAACAATGATTCTTAACTGCAGAGCAATGTACCAACCACAATTTGAGGTCTTTCCTGTTCTCAGTTTGACCTTTGAAGGATTTACAATTTATGACCTAATCTTAACTGCAGAGCAATGTACCAACCACAATTTGAGGTCTTTCCTGTTCTCAGTTTGACCTTTGAAGGATTTACAATTTATGACCTAATCTTAACTGCAGAGCAATGTACCAACCACAATTTGAGGTCTTTCCTGTTCTCAGTTTGACCTTTGAAGGATTTACAATTTATGACCTAATCTTAACTGCAGAGCAATGTACCAACCACAATTTGAGGTCTTTCCTGTTCTCCGTTTGACCTTTGAAGGATTTACAATTTGTGACCTAAATCTTAACTGCAGAGCAATGTACCAACCACAATTTGAGGTCTTTCCTGTTCTCAGTTTGACCTTTGAAGGATTTACAATTTGTGACCTAATCTTAACTGCAGAGCAATGTACCAACCACAATTTGAGGTCTTTCCTGTTCTCAGTTTGACCTTTGAAGGATTTACAATTTGTGACCTAATCTTAACTGCAGAGCAATGTACCAACCACAATTTGAGGTCTTTCCTGTTCTCAGTTTGACCTTTGAAGGATTTACAATTTGTGACCTAATCTTAACTGCAGAGCAATGTACCAACCACAATTTGAGGTCTTTCCTGTTCTCAGTTTGACCTTTGAAGGATTTACAATTTATGACCTAAGTCTTAACTTCCTTGATAAATACGGGCTCTGATCTTTATGCCAGGGGAAGTGATAACCAGATATATAATGTTTTCTTTGATCTGCTATATCTTGTTGGATCAAAATATTCATTCCTGTTTAAAACTGTGTTAAACTCTCATGTATTTACAATTTTTGGTATGCTTGAATATGCATTTAAGTAGAGGTAATTCTGTTTATATGAATTTTAATGAAATTTTAATGAAATTAAAATTATTATTGAAATTATTATTGAAATTATTAAAATTATTATTGAAATTAAAATTATGAATTACTACTAATTCTAGATAAAAACAGTCATCGCTATCAACTGCAAGCATGGAAATAATGTTTAAGTTGGTGCAGGAGATAATTGCAAATCTTCCAGCTAATTCACAGTACTAATTATTAACCAGGAACTGCCAACATACGTAGTCTATGTGGAGGTAATTTTTGTGGACAACAAAAGTTAATTTTTTACATTGAAATTCTGGCCGCCAGTTTCATTTTTAAATTCAACAGATCTGTGACAAATTTGACATGCGTGTTCAGTGTGTTATGGTAAATGAATTGTGTCATTTGTTATGGTAAATGAATTGTGCCATTTGTAGGTTGATAGGTGTACTATCATTCTGAAACACATCACTGACACCTCTCCAGCTTCTCCAAGGTCTGTCACCAACCTGCGGATGGTCATGGGTTTCCTCATGGCTCTGCACGGTTTCCTCCCACCATAATGCTGGCCGCCATCGTATAAGTGAAATATTCTTGAGTACAGCATAAAACATCAATCAAATAAATGAATATAAATAGTTTTCATATGCTTTGGTATTGGCCTAAGGTTGTCTGTATTGACCAAAGAACTGTTGTCTCGGATAAGATGTGACAATATTTTATTGCCTCTCTATCTTAACATTAATATTAATTGTTTTAATTATGAATCCGGCATTGTATAAATCATCTGCTACATGTAGCTACAAGTCCAAATGTAAAATTGGTTCTCCCAGCTGTGAAGCCTTCAAATTTTGGAGAAGGCTGTTGTCTTTTATCTTCATTTGCATCACCATTGATACACCTATTGCTCTGTCTGAATTGCTAGGCTGCATCGGCTGTTTAAGGGTGGTAACATGCAAAGTTAATTAATAGGTCAGCACATGTAAATGTTATATATATATATGTATTAAACACCCTGTTGCTGTGATAAGCCGTCTTTCCACAGACATGGGATTACGTGTGTGTTAGCGCATGCGATTCCTTAATGCAATCGCGGCATTGTTTCCAAGGCCAGTGCGTTTACAGCTGGGTTCTACCTGTCTGATTCTAATGCTCTGCCAGTCGACTCCAGCAATGCACCTGGATCCTTGCCCTAGGTGCTACAAAAGGGACATTTTCCAATTGCTCTTTATTATAAAGGTGTGCATTAGACAGTCACGCGGAGCCTGTGGAAATGCAGTAGCTTATTTATGCAATTCCCTTTCTCAGACAAACTAGGCTAATTCTTCGACCTTTTCAACTACCTCTGCAACCAATATTTTGAGGTCAGAGGTATATTAGAGAAATATAGATTGTAGAGAAATAATTTGCACAGTTTTATGAAGCTTACAACTAATCAGTGACACAAACAAGTCATTTTTAGCATCATTTTCGTAACTATTGTATGCGTACATTCCAGGAAGGAATTTGCTTTAGAAGTGGAAAAGGTTGAAGATTTACCGTATTGGACAAGACATAACAAGAATGATCGCATGTTCGTGAAATAACAGCTTTATACAGTATGAATTTTGTATACATGTATAAATTTTTTGTATACATGTATAAATTTTTGTATACTTGTATAAATTTTTGTATACATGTATAAATTTTTTGTATACATGTATAAATTTGCAGATTTTGGTGAAAGAATTCCAGATGGCTAAATTATAACTGTCACATGATACCAAATACTACACGGTTTTTATGTTTTCAATTTGCAGGTTTTTAGAAAAAGATTTTCCATTGGCTGCATCATATTTGCCGCGAAGACACACAATGGGTAACGTCTCAACGCCCCCTGGTGGACCCTCCACAATGTACAAGCGTCACAGTTACGATATTGACTCAGACTCTTCTCCTGTTCTTGTGATTCGCTCCCGGACAAAGGACATTCAGACGTCGTTAGAGAGGCTCGAGAAAACCAGCGACGAGTTCTTCCAGTTGTAACCAAGATGAAAGACTAAGTATTTATTATTTGGAGTGTGAAACAAGGGGTCATCTCTGAAATACCAGAAACCTGTATTCATTGACGATCTTTCTAGTCACCCCATCCATGGACTCCATTTTAAATAAGTGTAGATGAGGGTATATATACGTAACTTTAATTCTTCAACCTTTTCGCATGTTTTAGAGGTGTTCACTCGTGCATATCCTGAGGGCATTATTCTGTGTAGACTGATAAAATTAAACTTTTTTGTGAAGCCCTGAAAATAGCCAATCCAACAAATGTAGTTGTCTCCAAAATCAAATTATATGTGTGCGGAATTTGCACTGAGGTCTGTCAGCAACCTGCGGATGGTCGTGGGTTTCCCCCGGGCCTTGCTCGGTTTCCTTCCACCATAATGCTGGCGGCTGTCGTATAAGTGAAATATTCTTGAGTGCGGCGTAAAACACCAATCAAATAAGTAAATAAATAAATTGCACTGAAAGCTGCTCTTCCATATGCGAAAAGGTTGAGGAATTAGTCTATGTATATATATATGTATATATTGGAGCATTTTATCTGGTCTGATGCCTAAAAACTTTTGTAGAGAAAAGTGGAATTTTTTTAGATCAAATTCTTCTATTGCTAAAAGGTAAAAATTGTTCTACTGCACCTGTCACTTGTTAGATGTCCTAAAATGTAAGGCAACTTTTGTTGACATTAATTTACCTATCACCTGTCTCGCCGTGTTCTGAGGGCACAGGTAACACCTCTGTCCTACAGGAACGTAGCAAATACACAAACAAACACCCAGCTCCTTAATTTTCTCCATCCTCTGTGTACTCCAAATAACTTTTCATGAATCCTTTTTTCACATGCCCTTGTTACTGCACATGAAATCAAAAATAGTTGCTTAGCATTTCTGAGAGGGCACAGTAGGACTTCTTTTACCTTCAGCGATAAAAGAGTTCAAATTCAACATTCTCTTGTAAGTGTGATTTGTTCATTGCTGGATTTTATCAGTATTTGAAAAACAGAAGCTTTGCTGTATTTTAGGGACTAAGTGAATTGATTGAGGATTAAATGTTTATGTATATAGTATCTTCACAAGTTCTCCATTCTTTTAATCATTGTCAACATGGCTGTTTTTTGCATATTTTGACCACATTCTACTGATTTTTGTGTTGCTACATGTATGTCCAGAAGTTGTATAACAACCAGGTATTGTAGTTAGTGGTGCGTTGCAGCAATGAATAGACATGTGACATAGCAAATAGAAAGAACAGTGAATACTGCACTTTTTTTGTGTTGCCATGCAACATTGTTGCCTAATGGGCTGATTGTTGTATTAAACCCAGATCATTCCGAAGAACACAGAAAATGGCGTGGAACTATGATGTATTTGTCATTGGGCATTCTGGGTAAATCTTGGAAAAATGTCACCTTGACAACGGAAGATCCAGGAAAATATGCCATCTTCAGCATGGAAAGTAACTAAAAAATCTTGGAAATATGCCATCTTCAACATGGAAAGTAGTCAAAA
Source organism: Liolophura sinensis (assembly GCF_032854445.1). NCBI lineage: Eukaryota > Metazoa > Mollusca > Polyplacophora > Chitonida > Chitonidae > Liolophura > Liolophura sinensis. The sequence continues at coordinate 15,469,937 of NC_088296.1, forward strand.
AATCTTGGAAATATGCCATCTTCAGTTCAGTGTGGAAAGAAGCTTGTAAGTAATATGTAAGAACTGAAAAGTGTAAAAATTTTACCTTGCTGTAAAGAAACCAAAGCATTACGTTTTAAATATTTGCCTCTCTTTGTAGTTTTGTATGTAGGGAACACTTTTGCCAAAACAAACAAAAAAAAGTCTGTGTTTAGAAATATGTGTACAGAGTAATGTCAAGTTAATCTGAAAGAAGCATGCTCGCATAATAATATCAAAACTGCTCAAACGTCTTTACTCCATCTTATCACCAGTGCTAGGCTGTGGATGGTTTAAAAATTTTTATCGAGAGAATGTAAATAACTGTTTATTGTAAGGATGTGACATAACATGCATAATCGATATACAGATCTTCTTTATTTAATAATTATCGATGATTCTTTTCTTATTTTGTGGTTTTTATGCATTACCTGTACCTGCAAACTGTCACTTTAATTTGTAAGGATTGTGTGTAGAAATTTTTTTAGGCAAAAGAAAACGGAAACTTTTTGGCAAATACCTTTACCTGACAAACTTCTCTGAGAAGTGCAGACAAAGGCATCTGGTTATTACACCATGAAAATGTGGGAAACTGACAGAGTAAAGGTGATGTATCTTCTCATCCCGATCTGAAACAGCATAGTGAGAATTTGCTGTACTGGGAGTTATCTCCCCTGATGAGGGCTGCGGTGTTGTTGCAGAGCAAGCTGAAGCTGGTCTAACTTTTTGAATGAAAGATTGAATGATTAAATATACATATACATGTATGATCTGCGTCTGAAAATGACCGATGGAAACACGTTCGTCAGTCCCGCAACTGCAGATTTGCAGAAAGGAATAATGTGTGATGTGAGAAAGTGAACGGAGCTATTGGTCGTCCGTGTGTCTTAGCTGTGTGGGGGATGTTCATGTAGGCCTACCTAGCGAAGGTTAGTTGCTTTATCAGTTTGGGCACTTTGGTTTAGCTCCTCCGCCCATAAATCTGACATCATACAACCTATCAAAGGGAAACATTCATGAGTATTAAAGCTATTACAGTAATTATTCAACCTTTTTGCATGTTTTTAGAAGGTGTTCATTCAACTATTTTCTGAAGGCTTTATTTCTGTGAAGCCCTGACACTGGCCAATTCAACCAATGTGGTTTTGTCTCCAAAATCAAATTACAAATTTGCATAAATTACACTGAAAGTGGCTCTTTCATATGCAGAAAGGTTGAGGAATTAAGGTAACTGTCAGTAAAATAAATAATTAAATTAGGGGACATAAATTTACAGTATGAAGAATTTGATTGTATTAAATATCAATTCGTGCATTTGATGAAACTGACTGATATAACTGTCTAGTTATATGTGCTTGTTTGCTAGGCAAGTGTTTATTGTCAAATTGATTGAGTTTTTTTTGTGAAGGTTATTAGGTATCATGGGTTGGGGATTAGTACATTGTGTAGCTTTGTATGTGGGAAGGTCTGCGGGCTTCCTGTGGATGGTTGGGGGTTTCCCCCCAGGCTCTGTCTGATGTCCTCCCACCATCATGTTAGCCACCATCGTATAAGTGAAATATTCTTGAGCACGGCGTAAAACAGCAATCAAGTAAATAAATAAATTGTCATCTTCATTGAAGCTTGTGCTTCTCAGTATGGAGCCTTGGTTACAATATTAAAGCACTTGACATCTCTCATGCAGGCATTGTATTCTTGCATGTGTATCTGTGCGTTTTATATGCTTTCGCGATATCAGCCAAGAAAAGTTTATTTTGGCGTTGACGTAAATACGTGTGCAGTATGTACCTATCGGTGGAGTCAGTCCGGGCAAACTCGCTGTGAGAGGACTCCTTTAGATTAAATAGAGAGACAAAATGGCTTAAAGGGATACAGAATCAATTCTGATTGGCTGGAGTGGGAGATACATAAGTCCAGGTTATGCCTAGCCTATGTACACAACAAGCTAAATTTTCAGTATGTCAGATTTATTCAAGCGTGACGTAACATCAGCCACACAATAAATCAAATAGACCATTGTTTTGGGTTTTGGGTTTTGTTTTTTTTTTTCAGTCTCCTAGACAGTAGTCTTTTTGTTTTTTTAAGTCTTCTCGACAATAGGTTAAATAGGCAGTTTCCTGCTTTGACATAGGCTGCAAAGGCCATTTTAAGGCCATCCTTAGAAAAATTTTTGTTTCCCACAACTTGACCATATTACAGAAAATAGGATCGGCAGTAGGGATTTTTTTTTTTTATATTATTCTAGCTAATGAAAAAGAGAAGAGAAATAAGTAAATTAACATGGGGACAAAAACAAAAGAAGAATATAGAACTTCTATCAATATTCCAAGAAAATCTAATAGTGTGTGCATGGTCCTTTTATGGTCTAATCCAGTTGATTTCTGCAGAGGAGTATAGAGTGATCAGGCCCAGTGGCTAAACCCACTCTCTCACTGGCAGCTCCCATAGATTGTTCCAAAACCTAGAATTTCACGTTGGTCACATATATGGGTGTTCAATACAGTTGTGATACACTTTTGATATGTAGGCATCCCTATTTTATGCAGAATATATATATATTTGTTTTGGACCTTTGCTATGTACATGATATCTGTTGTTTTCTCTTTTTTAGGTGATCTCTTGGTACACAATTGTTAATCCATTGACTCCATTCCATGCGTTGTCAGCAATTCACTCTCTTTTAAATTTGAATATTTTTAAGCATTACCATTATTAAATATGTTCTTGTGCTGCATGTGACTGTTATATGTATGTGGCTTTTACATGTTACATGTATGTGGCTGGTCATGTTACATGTATATGGCTAGTCATGTTACATGTATGTGGCTTTTACATGTTACATGTATGTGGCTGGTCATGTTACATGTATATGGCTAGTCATGTTACATGTATGTGGCTGTTACATGTTACATGTATGTGGCTGGTCATGCTACATGTGTGTGGCTGGTCATGTTACATGCATGTGGCTGTTACATGTATGTGGCTGGTCATGTTACATCTATGTGGCTGTTACATGTATGAGGCTGGTCACGTGGAAAAAAAACAAAAAAAACAAATACACTATCAAAGAAGTTGACATAGTTAAAGGCTTCATAGTCTGTTGGAACTATTTTTACTGTCGTATCTGTAGTCTTTTTTTCTACTCTACATGTGATTTGCCTGGCTCTGAGTGAGAAAGGTATAGGCCAAGTACTGATTTGCCTGGTGTCATCATCTAATTGTGACTGGGTGGGCTGGTGTCATGTCTGGTGTCAGTATTTATATACTATGACTTGGTGTCATGTCTGGGGCCCATTCTACAAAGCTGTTGCAACACTGCATCAAAGGCATACACCATGGTGATGTATCTCTTCACTGTATGTTATCACGGAAGTAACGCCAGGCACAGTTTGTGACAGATTCTCAGAATGGGCTCTAGTCTCATGTCTGCTGTGACTGAGTGCGATGGGACCAGCATGGTATTGTCCACATTGAGTTCTTGTTTCGCATGTGCTGCGTGTAATGCACTGATTACAGGTAATATACGTGTTTGTGTAATGCACTGATTACAGGTAATGTACATGAAAGGGTAATGCAGTGATTACAGATAATGCACATGTTTGTGTAATGCACTGATTACAGATAATGCATATGAAATGCAGTGATTACAGATAATGTACGTGTGCATGTTATGCAGTGGTTATCAATACTGTGCATGTTTGGGTGCTGTAGTGATTACAGAAAATTTACATGCAGTTATAACAGTAATGTCTATGTATTGTAATTTGCTGATTACACATATTGTGCATTTACACATGTATGTGTAATGCAGTGACTACAGATACCAAACATGTATGTGTAATGCAGTGATTACAGATACCGTACATGTATGTGTAATGCAGAGACTACAGATACCATACATGTATGTGTAATGCAGTGACTACAGATACCATACATGTATGTGTAATGCAGTGATTACAGATACCGTACATGTATGTGTAATGCAGTGATTACAGATGGTGTAAATGAATGCAGATTCAGTTGTTGACAACTAACGTAGACTGTGAATGTCAATTGCGAGCTTGTTTGAATCTTTTTCATTAAATGTATAGATTTTAATTAATATATTGATAGTTTTACATTTTGTTTTAGTGTGTGTGTAACAATGTTACAGAATGGATCTTGTGATTGTTTATAAGAGATAATCATAGTTTAATTGCTTCAAGAGAAAATGGGGGGGAAAAATTAGAAAATAAGTTTTGCAGTGACAAAATGTAGCCAATCGGATATGCTGTACTAACCCATAACGTGTGGAAGGTGTCCACCTATTGCTTAGGTTGTTATTGTTGAGCAACAAAAAAAAACCAATCAATCAATCAAATGAGCGTGTGTACATGTGTTTGTTTATTTGAATGGAGTCTTCTGCCGTACAAGTTCAGAACCATGGGCAAGGCCTTGGCAGGTATCACGAGATATGATGTTACAACAATAGAATGACGTCTCTTTATGACGCGTTATTGTCGCTTTACAGTGTGAAAGGGTCAATCTTCAAGCTAACACAAGGTGGTATATAGAATATAGAAAAGGTAGGCTAATTATTAAGACCGGGCTAGGTAGATCTTGTGTTTGAAGAATGTTCTTGGATGGGTTTGGGTTTCCAATATTACAAATGTATGTATGTGTATATCAGTGTTCTGCGGGTTGTTTGCTAGATGTACAAATTTAAACTTCAAACCCTACCGTGTCTTAAAGACAAAGAAAACAAAGTAATTATCGGGTGAATGACCATTAAACACTGTCCAGAAAATATATATATATATATATATATATATATATATATATATATATATATATATATATATATTGGAAGTATTCTAACCAACTAAAATGCATTGATAAGGATTCTATGGTGGTCTGTGGAAACCTCCAAGAGGGTATCCGTGACGTCACAGCAATACTTTATGGCTTGGCGTTTCAAGGTTCATTTGTTGAATGCATTCGTAGCTCTAAATGAAAATGCATTTTGAATGATGAAGTATACCAATCTGTGTGTGTCAGAATTCGGTCAGAAAAGATCACAGTGGAATCCAAAGTTTTAAATGCATTTTACTAGGTCGAAAAATATTCTTAAAAAAATAAATCAAACTGTTTTTCCCAGACAATATTAAATGGTCTTTTGTATGTTCTTGTATGTTGTTTTAGTATGTTCTTTGCCTTTATGGCTGAAAAAGTGTGATACAGGGTGATGTCACTCTGCTGTCCATAATGACGTAACTGAAAAACTTCATATTCCACACAGCTGGTTTTGACGAGTTTTGTATGCTACATATATTTTGTTGAAATTTGGTAAGCAGCCCCCCCCCCCCCTTCCCCACACCCCTCCAAAAAAAACAGTTCGTTTTGTGTTGAATTGCAGTTGAAAGTATTCACAATCGCTACAATCGCCCCAAAGACCCTGTTATAAGTATTCACAATCGCTACAATTGCCCCCAAAGACCCTGTTATAAGTATTCACAATTACTACAATCGCCCCACAGACCCTGTTATAAGTATTCACAATCGCCCCAAAGACCCTGTTATAAGTATTCACAATCGCTACAATTGCCCCCAAAGACCCTGTTATAAGTATTCACAATTGCTACAATCGCCCCACAGACCCTGTTATAAGTATTCACAATCGCTACAATCGCCCCAAAGACCCTGTTATAAGTATTCACAATCGCTACAATTGCCCCCAAAGACCCTGTTATAAGTATTCACAATCGCTACAATCGCCCCACAGACCCTGTTATAAGTATTCACAATCGCTACAATCGCCCCCAAAGACCCTGTTATAAGTATTCACAATCGCTACAATCGCCCCCAAAAACCCTGTTATAAGTATTCACAATCGCTACAATCGCCCCAAATTAACTAAGTACAAATACTAGCCTTAGATTTTGGTTAGTAATTTTCGACTTGGTTTGCAAAGATATGAAATTTAATTGTTTAAAAAACATGTTACGAGAATTTGTTCACATGTTGTTGTTGACTGCTGAATCACTATGGTGTAGAACTCTTTGGAACACTCAAAAAATTAATTTGTTAATTCTAACAGAAAATCTGTTGCCTGAGTGATGCTAGAATGTGTTCTGTTATAACACAGTATTCTGTCACATTCAACCTAATATCTTGGAATATTTATGTTGAATTTAAAGAAAATGTGTGTTAGTATATTTAACCGAACAATCTGCTGCAATAGCAGAATATATTCTGGCATCACTCAGACAACAGAGTTTCTGTTAAATGAATAGATTAACTTTTTAAGTGTACCAGTGGATAACTTTTTCGTAGTCTGGTCTTCAGTTTCATCTTGATGATATGAGCAGGCCAGTCATGCTACCGAGAGCTTGTTAGGCAAATTGTTATTAGTCAATTACCGTATACGCCTCGTTAGTTTGCAATCGAGTAGAATCTACCTCTTGTACACAGAACTTGAAGGACGCACTCAAGTGCACTCAAGTTAGTAACACAGACTGCTGACGCACTCGAGTACCATAGATCTTTCTCATGCAAGCTATCCGCATTCAAGATGCAGCAAGGTTTACACTGGAGACATAGCCAACCATCATGTACTCTCTTGATAGACACGGCTGACAGATGCACTGGACTTCAAACCGATTGGTGGCAAGATACTCGGAGGTCCTGTCTATCCACTTCTAGCCTCTGACGTATTCAACACACCTGTTTTAAGTTCTGAAGTTCGGAAGGATCACAGGAGTCAGATTCATGGTATTTTTACAGATAGCCACCAGGTTTGAGGAAGAAGGCTTTGTTTCTGTTCTTTTCTCTAGACACATTAATTGAGATCTTATGAATTCGGTAAATGTTGTCATCACAATTTATGTTTCCTAAGAACTCTAGATCTTTATCCCATTGAACAAATTCAGTTTTCTGAAAACTTACAGACACTGGTGAAGTTTGTCGTGCTCCTTCCACGTGTTTTGAGCGTGCCGTTTGGGTTTAAGTTTTAGAAACAGTTTAAATTTTAGATAGATGAATCAATCTTGAGTGTCAGAAAGAAAGGGTATTTTAAAATATCAGATTCTGGGGGCCTCCGTGGCTCAGTTGATTAGCGCGCTAGCGCAGCGTAATGACCCAGGAGTCTCTCACCAATGCGGTCGCTGTGAGTTCAAGTCCAGCTCATGCTGGCTTCCTCTCCGGCCGTATGTGGGGAAGGACTGTCAGCAACCTGCGGATGGTCGTGGGTTTCCCCCGGGCTGTGCCCGGTTTCCACCCACCATAATACTGGCCGCCGTTGTATAAGTGAAATATTCTTGAGTATGGCGTGAAACACCAATCAAATAAATAAATAAATGAATAAATAAACATCAAGTTGTGTTTTACGCTCAGTAGCTTGGGGTTCACTCATTTCGATGCTGGAACAGCCTGGGGTAAGATATTAAAAAGTATACCATCCTGAGAAAATTCACTCAATACTCATGAATGAGAATGAATTCTGGCGTGCTTTTTAGGCAACACTACTGTATACTAGTTTGGCTACTAGTACTTTGCAGCAAGCATTTGGATGCACATCTCCGTCGCCATAACTGGCACTGTTAATGGTGCATTTGTCTGAAAAACAAGAAACTGTGAGGGGAGGGGGGAGGGGGGGCTAGGTGGATCACTAGACTTAAAACTTGATTTCTAGAAACTGTTTACTTAAGATAACTTGATATTGGCCCACTACTGACTCCAAACTGAACGCCGGATCAACTGGCATCAGTTGAGTTGAGCCCAGGGGCCGATTCCACAGAGCAATTTTTGACTTACGTTAAAAACTGAAGGCTCTATGTGATCCGCAGCTTCTGGTCAGTGGGATTCAGATTTGATATATTTAGGTAACACAAAGGATGCACAATATTTCCAGTTTAGAAAGTAAGGCGCTTAAATCACATTTCAAGTTTTTGACTTAAGCACAAACGGTCTCGTGTTCCACTTTAGCCAATTCTTGGTCTGATTTCAAACGTATGTGAATATGAGAGCTAGACCTCCACTGACATGTATATGCGCCAGACAGCATATATGTATCAACGTTGCTGAACTGCATAACTGTACTGTACTCTGTTTGTTATCTTACCATTTTGAAAAGTCTCAGCAGGTACCAAACGCTCCCTATATATAACGTTGTATTAATTATCTTTAGTTTTAGCAAGTATTAAGTCCTTCATCCTTCATATCAGATGTACATTTTTCACGGTGTCGTTATTGTAAAGATGTTTTTGGCCAGTCTTCTGACATTTACAACGCGTTGTGGACAGTGATGTTGGTTCGAAACTGAGATGGCTGAGGACGAAAACCTTTGCTCGGTTTCCTCCTAACATAATGCTGGTCGCCGTCGTGTAAGTGAAATATTCTTGAGTACGGCGTAAAACACCAATCAAATAAATAAATTAAATTTAATTTAATTAAATTTTAAAAAGTATCTCATTGTTTGTTACTAGGCGAAGGTCGGTGGTCCGGTTTCCTCCAGCTTCAAGCCTGACCAGCAACAGTGTAAAGTTATTCAGTATTTTGAGTAATACACCAATCAGATAAATAAATATTTATTTATTTATTTATTTATTTATTTACTTGATTGGTGTTTTACGCCGTACTCAAGAATATTTCACTTATACGACGGCGGCCAGCATTATGGTGAGTGGAAACCGGGCAGAGCCCGGGGCAAACCCACGACCATCCGCAGGTTGCTGGAAGACCTTCCCACTTACGGCCGGAGAGGAAGCCAGCATGAGCTGGACTTGAACTCACAGCGACCGCAGATAAAGAAATAAGACCATCTCATCGTGATTGTGAATTAAGTTAATTAGTTGTGGTTGGATATGAAGTATAACACATGCCACTATAGAACTAAGAAAGTATATAAAGTACGAAAATAGGACGGAATCATATAAACAGTTTTCAGTGATGTTGGAGAAAGACGCAAGGTATGTTCTAGGCGTCTTAGTGAAATCAGTATTTTAAACCGAGTATTATGCTAGAATATCAGTTACCGGCAACAAAATATGTATATCGGTTGCCGGTAACAAAATATGTATATCAGTTGCCGGTAACAAAATATGTATATCAGTTGCCGGTAACAAAATATGTATATCAGTTGCCCCTTGATTGCAAATGCTCATATACCCATCGTGGCGATCTAATTCAACACGATGAATGAGCCTTTAAATGTTTTGTTCTTGGTGTGGCATTATTTATTTATTTATTTATTTGATTGGTGTTTTACGCCGTACTCAAGAATATTTCACTTAAACGACGGCGGCCAGCATTATGGTGGGTGGAAACCGGGCACAGCCCGGGGGAAACCCACGACCATCCGCAGGTTGCTGACAGACCTTCCCCACGTACGGCCGGAGAGGAAGCCGGCATGAGCTGGACTTGAACTCACAGCGACCGCATTGGTGAGAGACTCCTGGGTCATTAAGCTGCGCTAGCGCGCTAACCAACTGAGCCAGGGAGTCCCTGATGTGGTGTTAACATTTAATCGGCCAGTTATCAGACTGAATACTTAA